>NW_025767305.1:0-198521 GCF_003918875.1 Haliotis rubra | reverse complement strand
CGGACACAAAGGCGTGTTATAAAGTCCTCAGCATGCTGAAGTGCGCTTACTTTTTGTG
Source organism: Haliotis rubra (assembly GCF_003918875.1). Taxonomy (NCBI): domain Eukaryota; kingdom Metazoa; phylum Mollusca; class Gastropoda; order Lepetellida; family Haliotidae; genus Haliotis; species Haliotis rubra. The sequence continues at coordinate 198,463 of NW_025767305.1, read as the reverse complement.
TCTTACTACTGCTCATGTGATATCTTTTCCAACTTTTCATTTTAAAATCTTGGAACCTCATTTTAGTGATACATAAAATGCATAGGTTTATAGGCGTCAACTTGAACAGTATTAAGTTGTGTTTCCTCATAATAAAGACGCCGGCGTGCATACATTAACTCCATTACTCAAATACACACCCTGGTATCATAACAGATGCATACTTTTTGCAAGGCATGTAAACATTTGCAAATTAACAAATTCGCTCTATTTTACCTCGCCCTAAGGAAGTGCTTGCAGAGTTATACACAGCCATAAATTTATTTACTCCCGACCAATCAAACGTAACATCATTGAATTACAAAGGCACCGTTGTCGGCACGGGTCCATTCCACAGGCCCTCATGTCTTTTGCGGGGATTAATGATTTAAAAAAGAGGATTTTACGATGACCCCCGACTCGAAGTGCTCCACAGTACAATACATAATGTATTATTATACTGTGAAGCATTGCGAAGAAGAGAGTCATCTCAAATGTTGCATATATTTTATAAAATCTTTAATCCTCGCAAAGACACGAGGTCCATTCCCGCCTTGTGCCTTGTGACTTCTTGGTCATACTGTTGTATTAAGTACATTTTGACTGCGATATATCAGAAATGAGCATACACAGTAACGCTGAAGTGGTCGTTGTCAGCACAGGTACTACAGATGCATTACCCCAGGTACCTTTCTGTTTACAGATATATATACCCTAAACAAAGTCAAAATACAGAAACATTACCCGGTACTAAAAGGCCGGACGAGTCCATATTACGCAATCAAAACCAGAAACTGTATGTAGTTGTTCCCGTTCAACTGATTGCGAGTGGTATTCATGTGCATCGCGAAATATCCGTTACTGTGCTATTCCTCATTACTTACATAACGCAATCAATGTATCTAATACAACAGCAGCATGACAGTTCCGGTCAAAATACGACACAATGGGAATGGAATCGTCCTAGGGTACGTTTCTGTATTCTCATTATGGCCAAGGTACGTTTTGTATGAGAAAGCAATACCTGGGCACATATCTGTAGTTGCCGATGCCGACAACGGCCCCTTCAGCCACAGGTAACCAATATTCCGAGATGCAGAGATGCAGAATACCATTGCAATCAGTTGAACGGGAATAACTACATGCAGTTTAGATTTTTGGGTTGCAGAATATGGACTCATCACCCGTTTAGAGATTACCGGGTACGTACGTTTCTGTATTTCGATTTTGTTTAGGGTACATTTCTGTATACACATCTGTAGTTCTTGTGCCGATAACAACCCTTTCAGCTTCAGTAACATAACATAACAGAGTTGATATCCTTTATTTTGTTAGTATTGTACATTCTTGGAGGTTATGGCGCACATGCATTTTGGAGAGGTTAGGTGAGGTGCGCTTAAATTATATAATGTAAACAAATAAAGTAAAATAACAATATTTTATGAATGATTACCCAAAGTGGGACAGTTGTTTGTTTGAATACACGGGAATACTCCTCCGACCCGAGTGGACACAAACTTTTTCTTAGAGTACATATGAAACATTACATTCGACTGAAGTTCAACATTCTCACATGCTGGTTGTCTTAGGTAAGTAGTATTCCGGTTGTCATTACGTAATGGACTGCGTTTTGGAAAAATATCCCAAAATACTCGTATCAATAGAATTATCATATGAAAACAGAAATGCGCAATTCCAATTAGGTACTGATTCTCAATATACACAACTAATTCATTAGAGTGTGAGATAACTGGTACTTTAGGTAATTGTCTGCGTCTGTAGACAGAAGCCAAGTCATAAAGTGTAAAGCTAAAACGGCACTTAATCAAAACAGTTACAATGTGGCTAAAACGGAACCATGGTGTACCGTCAACACACCAACAATCGCGTGATAATTTAATGTCGGATTAATTGAGTGTGCACATATGCCAATTATCTGAATAAACTCGGGGAACACTGGTATCATTTACCTAATTTTGTTAACCCCCAAAGATGCATTATAGAAAAATACAGACAAAATGTTACAAATCAAACAATTTTAAGTTTGAAGGCCTTTTAAAAAGCGTCATTCAGAGAACAGCAAACAACTATAATTTCTCTGTTTGATTGTTATTTTAGACGTTGATGAATAATAAGAAAGGTAAGATGCACTTATGGCTGACAACTTCTTTATAATATTATAATGCGACGTTTCGGGTATATAGGTTTTAAGCGCTGTAAAGTGTATGTACACTTTGACTAATGGAAGGATTTAAAATTGTTTTGCACCACTTACTTTACTGGTCAGTTTTCACTAGACAAATGATTCGTTATGATCACATCATGTTGCTTAGAACAGAGACCATATACCGGTATATGATCTCTGCTTAGAATAGTCTATGAATGAGGTGACATACTCTGTTTGTACCTTACCCTCACACAATAATCCTCCATTTGTTGAGGTCGGTCTGTAAACAATATGAATAATCAGTCACTGACCACACAATCGAGTGATTGAACTTACGGGCATAGCACAGGCCCCATAGACTAAGGCTTAGTCTCCTGAATATATTTAATTTTGATAGTAACAAACAAGCCCATTTATATTGAAAAGGAGCCCTAGGGAGACCAGAGATTCAGAACCTGGGGAAATCTAGACTCGCTTCGTTTAGGGCTTTAGCACTACAGGGAAGGCTAGGCTGTAGGGAAAATAATGTGGTTCAGGCACTGTGAGACAGAATAAGGCCCCCACTGCGGGTCAGAAAATCGATAAACTAGGCCCCGGTTTAGTATCAACACCCCTACTATATAATAGCGATAAACTAGGCCCCGGTTTAGTATCAACACCCCCTACTATATAATATGGTGTTGATAATATGGGTGTTGATACTAAACTCGTGTTTGACGAACAATATGAATGAATACCCCATAAATAAATATAGCATGCATATTGCAAACTATATGTAACTACCATGGTGTAACGTGTTTTCGGGGTAATATACCTACCTAGTATACCTACCTACCTACCTAGGTCCTTCACAGGCCCCCACTGCGGGTCAGAAAATCGATAAACTAGGCCCCGATTTAGTATCAACACCCCCTACTATTATATATTATACCATTTTCTGACCCCATATTTATTTATGGGGTATTCATTCATATTGTTCGTCAAACACGAGCAGTTCATGCAGTTCTGGTGATGCATTATGCCGTTTGAGAACATACATTACTGCCATTTTGATTTCATGCGGTATTAGCTTGATCCCAGTCGTCCAATATGGCGGCGGTCTGTGATCTGATTTCTGCTGGGATTATTGGTGAGTCTTAAATCATATTTACCCACTGATATATACACAGGAGTAAACACCGTGTAAGTGGTTTGTTATTAATACGTGGCACTGTGTATTCTTAGATTCTTAATAATGTCATTGCATATTCTTCTCTGTAGTCAGTGTTTTCACAACCGGACAAATGAATGGAATGACACGCCCCCTTCTGATGCCAGTGATGTTTTGGATGTGTATCTTATGGAAATCATTGGCATTGATGTATTGAGAAATATTTTCATCAGTCGGGCAGAACCACAAACGATATTGTCGTTGAGCCAATGTTATGACAACACTGATTTATTTTATACCAGTCTAAAATGTGCATTTATGAAACGAAACACAAGATTACTGGTACTCCATTAAGTTCCATTAAGTACTCTAAATGTACTGTTAAGGTTTTCCAGTACTCCTGCATTGAAAAGTAAGGAGTACGTACTCCTGATGTTGAAAATTTATCTGGAGCCCTGCAGTCTTTAAAAGAGCATCAATAGCATATTGACAGAACGCTATATATATTATCTCATCTAACCCAATTAAAATTGAGGGACATGCCATGTGCCTCAATAACACTATGTGGTCATGCTGTATTCTCCTGTAGTAAGGGTGGTGGGTGTTACGTGTTCGCTTTATGTGTAGTGATTCAGAACAAGGCACAACAAAAGAGGAGATGAACGATGATCCTTTTACTTGAATATCATGGCTGACTACACCAACTAATGATCGTAGCACACATATCAAAGGGACGTAACTCGCAATTAGTGCGTCACTTGCATACCACGTAACATCCCTTTTCCTTTAAAAGGAAAATAGAAAGAACACTTTAGATGAACAGTTATTAACTTTAAACTTTACCAGAACTAAACGTTGACTAGAGGCACTTTAAGCGTTGAGTGAGTTGAAAAGGCTTCTTTATCACCACACTTTAACACTCTAGAGTCCATACTAATACTGAGTGATGATACTTAACTGAAACTCATCTCAACCATTTATGAGTCCTTTACGTAAATAAAACATCATCCTACTTGGATTTAAAGCTTCAATGGATTAACTTTAACGTTTGAGAATGAGCACTTTACAGTCTATGCATCATATTGCTTTGTTGGTTTCACGACACGGCCGGACCGAGTTCTGTAGGGGGAGCACTTGAACTGTCTCTGGAGTGCTCTCAGGAACAGGGTGCTGTTTGCTGACAGGGATGCCAGGAACAACACTAGTTGTTGTCTCGGAGTGTCATCGGACTGCACATTAACCCCTTTCAGAGTGAATAGAAGTGTTGTCTCACGGCCTCAGGCTCAGAATTAGTTGTTCACAGGGTTACGCGTCTGGCGTCAGCGTAACTGTTGGCGATTTCTTCTATAGGTCTGCCCAGTCTTGGACATGACAGTGTATGTGCGACTTTTCAGCTTAGATTGCACAGTGGCTTGAGTCCATTCTTTTTTGTCCATGCTGAATTGGTTTGCATTCTGACATGATCGCCTATGTTGAGAGGTGGGAGTGGTTTACCAGAGTATTTGGCGGTTATGTCTGGCAGAATACGTTCATCGTCTGTCGACCAGATCGGCTGTGGTGTTGGTCTCAGACAAAGGCTTGAGGTTGGAGACCGGGCTTGGCAGTTGAGTCTTCGTTGAGCGTCCAAACAGCGCGTTGGGCTGGGCTGGTCTCCATACCTTCAGTAGGAGTATTTCTAATGTTTAAGAGTCCTAGGTAGGGATCTTCTTTAGCTTCTCTGCATTTTTTACTCATCATTAAGCTTTAGCGACTTTCACAGCAGCTTCTCGCGGCTCCATTCGCCTTGCTGTTCCGGGACTGGATAGCTCATGAGCAAGGCCCCATGTTTCACAAAATGTCTTAAACTTCTCACTTGTGAATTGTGGACCGCCATCACTGATGATGATGCCCAGGAATGCCATGGCGGGCAAAGTGATGCTTCAGTTTGTGGAGCACTGTTTCTGAGGTAGTGTCTGGTAGGAAGTCTAACTCGAAGAAGTTGCTGTAATAGTCGGTGGTTACCAAGTAGTTTCTTCCTTCTATGGTGAAGATATCACTTCCAACTTTTTCCCAGGGGTGATCAGAATTTCATGCATGTAGAGTGGTTCAGGAGAATGCTTGTCACAAAACTTCTGGCATATGTCACAAGATTCTATGTACTGTCTGATGTCACTTGACATCAGGGGCCAAAAAACTGTACTCTTAGCGTCGGAGACAAAGAGTTGATTCCCATGTGTCCCACATGAAGTTTTCTCTTCAGCTCTTCACGCATTGAGGCAGGAATCTGTAGCGTGATCCACGGAGAAGCATGGAGACCATCATGCACGGTTTCAGTCAGTTCATCCGATAACTGAAGTAGGTCCCTCAGTTCAGTGTGAGATCATTCTTGATATCAGGCCAGCCTTGCACAATGGCCGGTCTTGAGTTGAGAGAGTATTATATGGATCAGTCAAAGTAGCTGCTTTGATCTGATCAAGGCTGTGGTCTGTGATGTTTGTGTACATCACACTGTTCACCTATCACGGAGCTCTAGCTGTGTCTTGTCAGGTAGAGGAGCTCGAGAGAGAGTATCCGCATGAATTGGAATAGTGGTTCCTGGTTGATACTGGAGGTCAAAGTTGTAGGTTTGAGTTCTGAGTAGGAGACTTTGGAGACGAGTAGGAGCTTTGACAAAGGTTTTCTCACTATGGCGACAAGAGGCTTGTGATCTGTGATGACAGACACATGTCGGCCATAAGTATAGTGATGGAATTTCTGTGCCGAAGACTACTGCAAGTAGTTCTTTCTCAATTTAAGCATAACGCCTTTCTGCATCAGTTAAAGAGCTAGACTAGCATATCGCATGGGGACGGCCTTCCTGTAATAGCACAGAACCAAGTCCATGTTCACAGAAGCGTCATTCCTCAAGAGTTGCTGGTTTTGCTGGGTCATAGAGCGACAATACAGGAGTAGATGTAGGACTAGAAACTTGACCTTGTCGAAGGAGTCTTGTTGAGACTTGGACCATGTCCAGGGGTACATCCTTCTTAAGTGAGGTTGCGCATTGGAGTTGTGACTTCAGTCAGGTTTGGGAGAAATTTGGCTAGATAGTTCACTAGCCCAAGGAAGCGGCAGTAGTTCCTCAGTGTTGGAAGGGACAGGCATGTCATGTATGGCCCTGACCTTCTCTGGATCCGACTTGAGTCCGTCTTTAAAGTGATCACATGACCCATGAATGTGATTTCACTGGAGTCTAAGCTCTAACTTGTTGGGGTTAAGTCAGATGTTCTTTTCTTTGACATCGAGTAAGGAACTGCTTGAGGTTCTCATCATGGTGATTGACATCTTTTCCATGTATGATGCATGCGTAAATTCCGGGCAATGCACACTCACGCCAGGTAGACCATCTAGCGCTTCCAGTGAGTTTATGCGTTGGAATATCCTCAGATGAGACATTCAATCAAAGGGAGCCTAAGCCACCTGTACCTCCCCGAAACAGGTTTGGAAAGTAGTGATGAAGCTGGATTCTTCATCGAGTACACAATGCCAGTATCCAGATGAGAGATCGGCTTTGGAAGACACGAGACTGTCCCGAGTTCATGGAGAGGTGTCCTCAAGAATGGGAAGAGTATAGTGTTCCCGTTGGAGTGCTTTATTGAGTTCTTGTGGGTCAAGACAAACTCTGAGATCACCTGGAGCTTTTGAGTAATGGCGATTTGGCTTACGGCCATGGAGTGGGCTGACTGACCGAAGCAACTACACCAAGCTTCTGCATAACGATCCAGTTCAGCCTTCAGTTTCGGACGGAGAGCAATCGGCACACCTACGAGAGGGCATGACAACAGGGGTCACAGTAGTGTCATCCACAGAGATGGACGGTGCCATCAAAACTACCTAAAGTCCCTTGAAGAACATCTTTGTAGTTGTCCTCAATTTGCAATGTAAGACACTTTCAGCTCAATGTTATTCTCATTGAAATCGACACAAGTCCCATCTGTGTAGCTGCACGCATACCAAGAAGAGGGGTCAACTCATCCTCGACAATTGTGAATTCGGACATTGTATTTCTTCATATTAGCTGGGTTGCTTACAGAGAGTCATTATTGACCCAAGTGGAGTAACGCCGGAGTTGTTCCACATCTTGAGATTCTTGGTTGTGGGTTGGAGTTCACCAATCTTGTCTTGAACTACAGTCACAGGTAAAACATTCACAGAAGCTCCAGGATCGATGGTGAAGATGACGTCACAGTCCGCGACTGTCATGCGACACTGAACAGGTCTCTGAGGTTTGGCTTGTACAGAGAATACCTAATCCTCCTCATGATCCAACGAATCATCATTCGATGATTTCACATTATTGACTTTGTGGTTTCTGTTTTCAAAGAGTCACATTTAGAAGAGTAATGGTTCTTATGCTTACATTTGGAGCATGTCTTTCCCCATGCTGGACACTGTTCTTTATCATAACGTGAGTATTTCCACAATAAAGACATTCTCTGGTTTGAGCAGATGAGTGACTAGTAGTTTGTTGTCTGTTGTGAGACTGAGAAGAGTTTGAAGAGTGAGGCCTAGCCTTGTTAGCACCTTTCTGACTGTTCTTAGCAGGTCTGTGAGAAACTTTATTCACAAGTTCAGGTCTGAGAACCTTAGATTGAGTAGAGGCATTTTCAGAGGCTTTGCAAATGTCAATACATCTTTCTAGAGTTAAGCCTCGTTCTCTCAACAAAGATTGCTGAGTTGTCTGATCTCTAATCCCTAGCACAAGACGATCTCTAACAATAGAGGGTACACACTCCCTGCAATAGTTGCATGTTTTACAAGATTTCTGATTGCACCATGAAATGATTCAAACGATTCACCTTCCTTCTGACGTCTGTTATTGAAGACAAAACGTTCATATGTTTCATTTACTTCTCCTATTGCAAATGCATCAAACTTTTCAATGATTTCTGCTACAGTCCTTTCCTCTTCAGGAGTAGTAAAGTGAAATCCATTATAGATTTTCAGGGCATCATCACTGAGAGTGTTTAGAATCATGGCAACTTGATACTTGTGAGGATAGTCAGATAGCTTAGTGAGAATGTAGTAGTTTCTCCATTTTTGACGAAAAAACTTCCAAGTTTCGGCAATGTTGGAGTCAAGATTGAAGTTTGGAGGTCTAATTCCGCTAACCGGTTTGAGAACTGGTTGTGCTTGCACTTGATCTACCATATCGGGTGAATAGAGAAGAGAGATTGAGTTCACTACACATCCACAAGGACGACGCGACGTGGGCAGTTTGGCTTAGAGTTCAACTCATTACAGTAAGAGAGAGAGTCAAATTTCACTATTGAGGCGAAATCATAATGGCGAGAGCATTCAGTAGTCACCTGCTGCCACCATGTTACGTGTTCGTTTATGTGTAGTGATTCAGAACAAGGCACAACAAAAGAGGAGATGAACGATGATCCTTTTACTTGAATATCATGGCTGACTACACCAACTAATGACGTAGCACACATATCAAAGGGACGTAACTTCGCAATTAGTGCGTTCACTTGCATACCACGTAACAGTGGGGTAGCCCTAGTGGTTGACACGCGTTCTCTGTGAGCTAGCACTATAAAACCAGCAAAAGTCTGGGCTAGTACAAGCCGCCACACATACACATGCATGCACGTTTTTATGTTAGAGAAATATTCTTAAGTGTGATGTTAAACCCAATTTCATCCTCACCTCATGTGCCCTATAACACTGTCTTGTTACTCTTTCTTCTCCTGTAGTACTGACATGTCATGTGCCCTATAACACTGTCTTGTCACTCTTTCTTCTCCTGTAGTACTGACATGTCATGTACCCTATAACACTGTCTTGTCACTCTTTCTTCTCCTGTAGTCCTGACATGTCATGTGTCCCTGTAACAGCGATGTTGTCATGCTTTCTTCTCCTGAAGTACTGACATGTCATGTGCTCCTATAACAACGTGTTGTCACACTTTCTTCTCCTGTAGTCCTGACATGTCATGTGTCCCTGTAACAGCGTGTTGTCATGCTTTATTCTCCTGTAGTACAGACATGTCATGTGCCCTATAACACTGTGTTGTCACGCTTTCTTCTCGTAGGTAGTCTTGACATGTCATGTGTCCCTGTAACAACATGTTGTCATGCTTTTATTCTCATCTAGTACTGACATGTCATGTGCACTATAACACTGTGTTGTCACACTTTCTTAAGCCTGTAGTCCTGACATGTCATGTGTCCCTGTAACACTGTGTGGTCACACTCTATTCTCCTGAAGGACTGACATGTCATGTGTCCCTGTAACACTGTGTTGTCATGCTCTATTCTCCTGTAGTACTGACATGTCATGTGCCCTGTAACTACGATGTTGTCACGCTTTCTTCTCCTGAAGGACTGACATGTCATGTGTCCCTGTAACACTGTGTGGTCATGCTCTATTCTCCTGTAGTACTGACATGTCATGTGCCCCTGTAGCACCATGTTGTCACGCTATGTATTCTCCTGTAAAAGTTCTGACTGCTGCCATGTGCCCTTTTAATACTGTGTTCATTCTGTTATAGAGAAAGACAGGAATGGGGATGTGTTGTGGACCTGGTCCTACCCATCTGCATCCCAGGAACAGAGGGAGATGCTCCTTGACAAATCACGGACTCAGCTCAGGGTCGCCTTCAACCTCTACGCTTTATCTATTACCAATGGCAACAGAAGTGGTACTACCTGCTGCACACAGACATCGATGGGCAAGCTGCCCTGCCAAAAGCAAGTCAAATTCCACGCTGTGTTACCTCCCTTTGATGTCAACGAAAAGTTTATATAGCTTATTTCTGTAGATTGTTTACATTGTCATGATGTATTTAAAATGGTTATATAAAGTTTACTTTAAATGTTTCAAGAAGCTTTCAGATGTTTCACTGAAAGAATGCCTGGTTTCCTGAATATGACCACCATTGTGTCTTCACATTTGCCTGATTTCTTTGAAGGTGGCCATTATTTCTCTACATGTATGTGTAGTTTCTTGAAGGAAAGCTGTTAAGCAGTTTATCACTAGATGCATGTCTTCCACAATTGGTCTTCAGTAACCCATGCCTGTCGTAAGATGCTGACTAATGGGATCGGGTGGTCAGGCTCGCTGACAAGATTGACACGCCATTGTATCCCAATTGCATATATTGATGCTCATGCTGTTGATCACTGGATTGTCTGGTCCAGACTCGATTATTTACAGACCGCCATATAGCTGGAATATTGCTGACTCGCGCATAAAACTAAACTCATGATACTTATTCTTCCAGGCCTTCTTTGTATCTTTACATGTATGTCACATTTTCTGAAATTAATTCACCAATGTCTCTCTTTTATGTATATCTGTCTTTTCAAAGGAAATGTGTCAAGTGGCATTTCTATACCTGTATGTCTGTTTTTCAAAGGTGACAAATGTTTCACTAGTGCTGGTGACAAGGGACTTCAACCCTGAGAAGTATGATGGCGACTATGTGAGATCTTGACCAAGCTGTACCGCGAGAAGGGCAGTCCATCGCCATGTTGGAGGCCTACATGGGTGTGGTGGACGCAGAGAAGTATGGGCCACTGATGATAACGGGAAGTTCTCAGTCAAAGACTTTGGTAACAGAAAAGCCTATGCCAAAAAGCAGTGTTAAAAAGTGAGTTTCTACTTATCTGTTGGCTTTTGTGTATATGACAAGACATGTATCACGGTGGGGGCAGGACTGAATCCTAGAAATTCGCAGGAGGTAATGTGTGGAGGAACATATTTAAATTGTTTTGTAAATAAATCAATGGTATTTTAAAACTTGGTGGTATGAATTAGCAACTGTGATTGTGAGTGGCGGTATCCTCAAAGGAGGTTGAAGTACCAGTATAATTATTATCCTTCTGAAAGGGTACATGAGACCACGCCTTTCAAAGTGTATTCATTAAAACTACCACGCTTCTATTCTCAGAAAGCATTATGTGTTTGGTTTTATCTTTGACTAAATTTGCCATATTCGCCAACATCTGAAGGGGCCGGTATGTAAATCGAACTAGGGTCCATGCAGGTAGCAAAAGCATTGTAAGACCCCATGGCCCCTAGTATGGTGACCAACCTTCAGTTGTTGGCAACCTATAGCCTGTTTTTATATTGTATTGTCTTTGTAAGTAAAATAGTTTTAGATTTACATGCTAGGTTTAAACACCATCTGTAGTCCTCTAGTTATTTTACAATCCTTTGAGGACTGGATTTTTGAACAACGGATATTTATTATGTATGCAAAACCTTTCTCATCACTATGTTTTGCAGACGTAATCCAGACGAGTTGGAGCCTGGAAGCTGATACTTCTGTACACGGCCCCCTCATGTTAAAGAAAAGAGTAGCAATATACTTCCCGCCACATTCCCTGGCTGATCTGCTAGAGTTCACAAGGTACCCCTTCTCAAATATATCCCCATCTCAAATATATCCCCAATCTCAAATATATCCCGCCATATTTTGTCAGACGTTTTTCCAGGTTGATATGCAAAATCGGTTTTACAACATATCAATTAACCATTTTACTAACATTTAACCTTTCATATAACAGAACATTTCCATTGTATGTAGTATCGCCTCTTTCAAACTGAAAGCCTTTCAAGATGTAAACAAAATGAGAAAATGTAATGCGTGCTTTGTAATGTACTTTAAAAAATGCTAAACATCCCACACTTTAAACAGATTAAACTTATTCCCTCTGATCTAACTTAGAAAACATTTTGCCAAAATAAATGACAACACAAGCTATTTAGTATGACCTAGTAAAGAAGTTGTGAAGCAATAATTTCTAAACCATAGAGAGAATCCATATTGTTGCTTCTACTTGATTGTTGAAGAGGATTTTACCACAGAGGCTGATGTTTGTTTGATCAGCTCTCAGGTGTGATAGTGAGGTTTATTTTAATCAAAGTGATAGATGTCTCAGCTTTTCTTTCATGTTAGGTGACCGCCTCCGTGGTGTAGTGGTTAGAGTGTCTGCCCAAGAAAGCTGAAGGTCAAGCTGGTTCGATCCCTAGGTTGTGTCATACCAAAAGACGTTAAAATATGGTACTTGTTTGGTCCCTGCCTGGCGCTCGGCATTAATGGCTACAACAAGGACTGAGTCAGCTCAGGAGTATAATGTGTGTGAGTGGGGTATTCATGCTTAACTGTGGCATGGTATCTCAGTGGGCTAGCACTATAAAACCAGCTTAAGTCTGGGCTGAGTACAAGTAGCCCGCACATACACATAGCATGCATGCATTTGTCATATGAGCAAAATATTCTCAAGTAAGATGTAAATCCCAATTTTACCTCACCTCACCTCACCTTCATTTTAGGCATACATACACTGATGTTACTGAAATGCAGGGGTGGAAATAACTTTAAATTGCTAGTGTACTCTGGTACAGTGGCACATGTAAAATCACTTGCCCTGATAATTTTTCCACTATACGGCTGTTTTTCTTGTTGGTTTTAAATAAACAGCAACATAATTAACATTGGAAAGTCAACTGGACACCATGATACAGTGTGATATAGAAATTTGCTTGCCCGACGAAAAAAACACTGGACTTCGGACGTCGGGCAATGGCCGTTATTTCCACCCTTGAAATGCTGTGAGCGTTCTGTCCCTCCTTCTGAAAGTGCTGTCCCTCATTGTTCCTGCAGATCACTGCCTGCTTTGGTTTGGCACCGACAGAATTGGGAGTGTTGTATATCCCTTACGTCTCTCGCTACCAGCGAGCTGGGAGAAGTCTGAAGTCGGTCCAGCCATTATGTTGCAGGATTCACAGAAGCTGAAGTTGAGGGGAGGTAGGTTGGTGTGTGATACATGCATACTAAGGAAGACAGGTGTGGTTGGTTGGTGGTGATATACATGCATACTAGTGAAGACAGGTGTGTGGTTGGTTGGTTGGTTCAGTTAGCGCCGCACTCTGCAATATTCCAGCTAAATCCCGGACCTTCCGCGGGTCCAAAGAGAAAGACAGTTGTGGCAGAGTTCAGCGAGGAAGAAGTAGAGTGAGTGAGTTTCATTTTATGTATAGCAAAACTAGCTTAATATTCCAGCAATGTGATGGCAAGGGACTCCAGAAATTTGGCTTCACATTGTACCCATTGTGGGGAATCAAACCCCATGTCTTTAGCGTGATGAGCCAACGCTGTAACCACTAGGCTACCCCCAAATCCCCTCGTGAAGTAGGCAAGCTAGGTGTGATAGCCTGATAGAGACAGTTGTAGACACAGAAGATGCTTGTTCATAACCACAGTTTCCTTTCTAATCTGGAGGGACCACCTCCTCGCGGGTGTGGTGTAGTGGTTAGAAGCCGCCCGGAGAGCGGAAGGTCGCGGGTTAGATCCCCGACCGCGTCATACCAAAGGCGTTAAAATATGGTACTTGTTGGTCCCTGCCTGGCACCTCGGCATTTTATGGGTACAACAAAGGACTGGTCGGCTTCGAGTCAGTATAATGTGTCTGGAGTGGGGTATTCATGTGCTTCACTGCGGCATGGTATCTCAGTGGGCTAGCACTATAAAACCAGCTTCAGTCTGGGCTAAAAGTACAAGCAGCCGCATACACATACACTGCATGCGCATGCCGCAAATGAGGCTAAATATTCTCAAGCACGCACGCGTAAATCCCAATTTCACTTCACTTCTAATCTGAGCACATCTGCTTTCAGACCAGATCTGTATGATGTGTTTGTGAATGGTCCTGCTGGACAAGTAACCAGTAACTGCCCTCATGCTAAAGGTAAGAAGAACTCCATCTGTCTCATCATATTTCAGCTAATATGCTTTCTACTTCTCAGTGCAAATATGCATGAGCTAGTTGTTGTACAAATCATAATGATGAACCGAACTAAGAGAGTAGTTCTGCTGTTTCAAGACATAATGTATCCTACCAGTAAATTCAAACATCAGCAGTCAGTTTAGTATAGCAGTATTCACATCATGACATTTTCTAGCAGGTTAGAATGGTGAGGCCAAAATGTCTGAATACATGACACTACATACAATCATTTGAAGTTGAAGTAACTTAATATACAGGAGGCTCAAGGTGGGGACAAGGTCACATTATCTAAAATGGCTCACACTTCCCTTTCAATCAAAATAAAAGTTCATTTTCAGCCAGTGAAGACACACACTGTAAAATGTACATAATGTGTCAAGGTTGTGTCAAAAGTCATGATAACTTTAAGTTTGACTGATTTTTCATTCACTGAGTTTTATTCTAAAGGTAAATTGTAGCAGATCTAGGCTAGAAATGTTCTTGTATGTGGTTCATGACTATTCAACAGATGAACTTCAGGTCACTGATTGGTGAATATTTAAAAGTTCATGGGAGTCACTAAGTTGCAAATAAGCACTCAACAACTTGTTGCCTTGACGACCATGAGCTACATTATGTATATAAACACAAGGATGTGATTCAGCACTTGTCTACACTGTATTAGGACAATAGGAGTGAAAATTGTTCCAAGTCAAGAAGTTTAAATCCCAGCATTACAAGAAGAATGCTGATAATCTTGTGGTTTTACAGATGCCCTGGCCATGGGGAAACTCCACAAGGATATAGCACTTCTGATGGTTCAAGGAGCTGAATCGCCTCGACACGACAGATGAGGACATGATAAAGGGTGAGGCACCAAAAATAAATGTGAGTTTAGTTTTGACGCCACACTCAGCAGTATTCCAGCTATCCCAGTCTGTAAATAACTTAGGGCTGGACCAGGCAATCCAGCGATCAACAGCATGAGCATCAATCTACACAACTGGGATAATGTTGGACGTGTGTCAACCAAGTCAGCAAGCAATTCCGCTAGTCAGCTTCTTACGACAAACATGGGTTATTGAAGATCAATTCTAACCCGGATCCTTATGGGTCAAATGAATGTGATGCCCAACTACTTTTGTTGTAAACTTTTCATAAGTGAAACATTCCTCTGTGGACTTTTTGCCCAGTGAGAAATCCCTCCTGCTGAAACAAATATAATTAGATTAGCAAGCATCACAACACAAATTCAAATTTCATTGCAGCAGGGGTGAAAATAACCCATTGCCCGATGCCCCAGTCCAGTATTTTTTCTGTCGGGCAAGCAAATTTGTATATCACACTGTACCAGTGTCCAGTTGACTTCCCATGTTAATTGTGTTGTTTATTTTAAAAATTCAACAAGAAAATTGGCGGTACAATGGAAAAATTATCAGGGCAAGTGATTTTACATGTGCCACTGTAGCGGACTACACTAGCAATTTTAAAGTTATTTCCACCCCTGTGCAGGAGGTGGCTGGAAAGACAAAGGAGTTGTTGAACAACCTCCGGTCTTTGGCATCCGGACGAGGGAGGGGCGGACTCTCACGCTGAGTCTGGACACCCTCAAACAACGGTAAGATGCCTCCGCTACTGAAAACTTCCTGTTCAGCTTGGCGGCATGTGAAGGACTAGTCAAGTTCTAACTGGGAGGTCCGACAACTGCTTCCCAAAGTATCCCAGTGTAGAAATACATCTGCAGCATTCATCACTGAACAGAAATCGGGATTAACTGACATACCATTCTGCAGTCAACGTTGTACATACGTGTATGAGTAACTGTCACCCAGTGTTCATGTGACAGCTAATATGTACATATGTGTAATCTTTGTCTCTTTGTCCTGAACTGATGTTTACCGGTAATCTTTGCTCTTGTCTTAAATATTTTTGAAGAAAGATTTTGTGTGTGTGTGTGTGTGTGTGTGTGTGTGCATGTGTGTGCATGTCTGCCTGTGTAGTGTAATTCTGGACTACGATCCACTTCAGAAGTGGAAAACTGCCATATAGCTGGAATATTGCTGAGTGCAGAAGAACAATCAAAGAAGTGGAGTCAATTCTATCCTAGAATTCCCAGTTACCGTTCACTGGTCAGAATAATATCAGAAGTTGTGAAGGACATTTTTCCTGATCTTGGTGCTTGAAGCGTCTTCAAAGATGATGCAAGACTATATGAGAAAAGGTCTGTAGCCTGATGGAAACACGTCATTAAAACGCTTTGGTAACTGAGAATATTGTCATACATACATAGTCTTCAGAATGTAAAGAAAGCTGTGAAGTATGGTATTGATAGTTTTGGATATACTTGCTTCATGACTGACACAGAAAACATAATAAACATGCATATTACACTTTCTCTGACTTTATTTGTGGAAGTCTCCATCTTGAAATCACATGAAAAAATTTGCCTAATGATTGTGTTGTTGTGGATTTAAACACCTTGTATTCCATCTATCAGGCAACAGTGGTCATACAGCCTGGTGTCTGCAACATGACATACAGCTGGACCTCTGTTACATTTATTGTCTGTTGGGTAGAAACAAGGGTTGTCCCCCAGCTTGACGTCTGCAACATGTGAGAGGCACCTGCGGTACCTCAGTTTGACGTCTGCTACATGTGTTGTCTGTCAGACATCAGCATCAGTGGTCATACAGATTGACGTCTGCAACATACGTTGAGAGGCACCTGCGGTACCTCAGTTTGACGTCTGCTACATGTGTTGTCTGTCAGACATCAGCATCAGTGGTCATACAGATTGACGTCTGCAACATACATGAGAGGCACCTGCGGTTCAACTTGATGTCGGCTACGTGTGCTCTGTTAGACATGACCAAATGTGGTCACACAGATTGACGTCTGCTTCATGTGTCACCTCTGAGATGGGCAACATGCATCACATGTCATGTGCTTGATAGCTATTCCACATATCTGTGACAAAAGCTTCAATTAATGATCTCTCATACGTCAAACATTCACTTACGCTGGGGAAAACATATTTTACACAATTATCTGTCATTATTCTTAGGGTCTGATGATGTTATCACACACAGATGACATACATGTGTGTGTCTGCTTGTACTGGTCTGGTCTTATGCTGGTTGTGTCCCTATTAGGGACCGATAATAATTTATTTATTTATTAATTATTATTATTATTATTTTTATTTTATTTTATTTTTTTTGGGGGAGGAGGAAAAGGAGGGAAAGAATGATGATGATTTAAGGGGAGAATGATGATGATTTTAGGGGGGTTCAGCAATTCACCCCTCTAGCCATAAATTATTAACACTTCGATGCAGTCCCTTAATACACCAAATACATGACGAGCCATTGCTCCCTTGTGATATCCTCATAAAGCCAAGCCAGGCAGGGTAACAACAAGTCCCATCTTTTAGTGTCTTTTCCTATGAAGTTGCCAGAGAATAAAACAATAGACCTTCCTTTAACCAGCAGACACTGTGATTCACTACACCACCTAACAGTTCCTCGTGGTCCTTTGGTGGATGAGTGAATGATTTTATGCCGCTTTTAGCTATATTCCAGCAGTATCACGGGCGGGGATTGACCAGAAATGGGCTTCACACATTCTGCCCATGTAGGAATTGAACCCGGTCTTCAGCATGACAAGCCACCGCTTTAACCACTAGGCCACCACCCCTGGTTCTTTGGTAACAGTAAGCAATCACATAAATCAATATTTTTCATACAGCCATTTACTCTACCAGAAGCTTGATACTGACAACAGGACATCCATACACACACACACACACACACCATGTTGCAACACTGACCAACGGTCAGGGGACACCAACATACCTGTACAGGCAGCTCTTCACTACACCAACACACGCTGCGTTCCAGTGAATGATGATGCAACATAAGCATATATCAAGATTTCTTACACACATCACTGACAATAGTCAAGGCCTGTTGCAGCATAAAACAGTTTAGGCAATGTGAAGGTTAGTTTGAGTGTGTTCAAGGGAGATTACTCCGTGCTAACCAGAAATATTTTATACAACAGACATGCAAAAATGTCTGCCAATAAGCTCAGGTGTCGTCAGCCCGAGTTTTGCGCTTCTTCGTCTTGCCACCTTCTGGTGGCTGCTCTGAGGAAGTTCTTCTTTTCTTTCCCTCCTCTTCCTGGAAGAAATAACATGACCATAAACTACCATACACAGTATGGATAATGGGGTGTTCTTGAACTAGTGTTTGACAGAGCCCAAAGTTAAAGTTTGTCAACTAAGATGTTTTGATTCTCTGAAGATTAAATAATGTACTATTGGACATATATTAAGAAATTTGACTTTTCACAAGAGACACTGTTACTTGTGTGGGCATTCATAATGATACATCTGGACATTGATACAACCATATGTCTTACATACATAAATATTCAGGTTGTAGGTCAATTACAATTTCAAATGTAATTTCAACAATGACCAATTTACATCTTGGCAAACGAGTGAGTGAGAGAGTTCAGTTTTTCGCACTTTTAGCAATATTCCAGCAATATAACAGCAGGGGACACCAGTAATGGGCTTCCCACATTGTACCCATTTGGGGAATCAAACCCGGGCCTTTGGCGTGATGAGCGAACACTTCAGCCACTAGGTTACCCCACTGCCCCGTGTGAAGTAGGCGAGGTAGGTTGGTGTGATAGCCTGATAGAGACAGTTGTAGGCTGAAGGTGCTTGTTCGTAACAAACTAACATCTGTAACGTACCTTCTCCTGGAGCTCTCCACGTCTGGACTGCCGTAACATCTTCGTCTCATTGCTTTGAACCATCAACTGGGTGCTGACATATTGCTGCAAGACAACATACAATCACTGTAAGCTCAACCCATTCTGTACATGGGTACATGTTGAGTTTTGTGGTCTGAACTGCATCTTAAATATGGCTGTCTGGCCCTTTTGCAAATTTGATCCCAATTCTTGAGCAAATTTTATTGAGATGTTTCTGACAGTAAATCTTCAGAGATGTGTTTGCCATATAAATTAATTCAAGTTTAATAAACAGGAATAAGTTTAAAAATTCCAATCACACATTGCCTGATCTATTTACGATCCTACTGTTAATAACTGAACCCAAACTGGACTGACTGACTGACTGAGTTTGGTTTTACGCCGCTTTTAGCAATATTCCAGCAATATCACGGCGTGGGACACCAGAAATGGGCTTCACTCATTGTACCCCTGTGGGGATTCGAACCCGGGTCTTCGGCGTGACGAGCCAATGCTTTAACCACTAGACTACCCCACCGCCCCACCAAACTGGAAGTCAAGTAATGGCTAAATGTTCTACTCTGCTGACTTAGCTTTTTGTGAACAATTATTATCTTTATGTCCAACCATTTAATCAACATATCATTTCCAACATTTAGATATTTTGATATATAGATATAACAATCTTCCATGAAGTGAATATTATATACATTTATTTTTCCCCAAAATTATACTCATCCTTTTTATTCATATATTATGTTACCAGTGTGTGGAGATTGTCAGTGGTTAACACTGGGCTCTGTTTACCAGGCACACAATTTTCCATTGTCTATGTTCAAGCTGGGGTAAGCTGACAAACAAAGGGGAGTTATGTAACTGTAGCTTGGCTATTTGTCTTTTCCAAGCTAGTTGAACACAATGTGTCCTCAATATGCCAGGTCAGCAGTATGTGAATGCAGTACTTTGTGCTGTCTTTTGGGGACATGGAAGCTGATGTTATCAAGAAGTAAGACTTTTAACTGTGAGGTGAGGTGAAATTGGGTTTTACGTCCGTGCTTGAGAATATTTCGCTCATATGACGACGTGCATGCATGTGTATGTGCGGATGCTTGTACTAGCCCAGACTTAAGCTGGTTTTATAGTGCTAGCCCACTGAGATACCATGCCGCAGTGAAGCATGAATACTCCACTCAGACTCCGAGCCGACAAGTCCTTGTTGTACCCATTAATGCTGAGCGCCAGGCAGGGACCAACAAGTACCATATTTTAACGTCTTTTGGTATGACGCGGCCGGGGATCGAACCAGCGACCTTCCGCTCTCCGTGGACACTCTAACCACTACACCACGGAGGCGGTCACTTTTTATCTGTTCACACTGATACTTGCTATTAATTACCATACAGTACGTCATGTCTGCCAGACTTAAGCTGGTTCTAAATTGTTGTGTGATCACTCTTTGTTATGTATGGAGAGGGCATTGTGGATCCACTTGTAAAAATCGACCTGATAAAAATAAATGACAAATGATTAATGTAAAGACTGATTTTTAAGTCTTAACACAAAACTAAAACCCTTAGAAGACAAGTTAAAAGATGTTGTCATGGTTACCTCAATGTGTTGCATGACATCATTGTACATCTCGGTGGCCATCTTGAAAACAGGCTGATCGGTGCTGTTGTACATGATAGCGTTCGTAAACATCAACATCATATCTCGCTGGAACTCTGGCGTTGTCCGTAACACTCCTGTTTCAATATTCTTCTTGATGGTACCAAGGTCCATTGGTCTAAACAGATTCCAGATAACCATGAAAGTAAACAATAGAAGCCAACAGCAGGACATTCATCCAACAAAGGACAAGAACAGCAGGACATTCTACAACCAAGGCCTTGAAAAAAGGAATGCTCAACAACAAATGACTGAAACAAAGGATGTTACACAAGCCAAACCATTAACACCAAATTAGGGGTGGTCCAATTAATTGAAATAATCGAAGATTGGTTGCAGTGACTAAACGACCAAGCAATCGATCATGTTTTCTCATAATCGAACACAAACAATTCTGGAACACTTTTCATTAACAAAATATTTCACAAGGTGGGTTTTGTCTGTTACATTTCATAAGCACTAAAAGCTCGTTCCAAGTCATGATTGAATTTATCTTAAAGACTCCAAGAAATTTATGTTCCTAACATACTAGTCATCCTTTAAAAAACCCCAAAGAACTACATGTTTTTTTCCTTATTTTTTTGAGTATTAAAAATTTCATAAATGACGCTGACCAATTATTTTCGATGATTGATCGGTTGTAATGAAGCAATCATCAATTATGATATTTTAACCAATTCCCAACACTACACCAAATACCAACTCATTATTTTTCAAATCTCAAGTGCAGGTTCAGAGATGTTATTTTGGAAATCTGTACAGCATATATTAATCAGATCTAAAATCATGTCATTGTTCACTTGTGTACAGGTTTGATACTTGTCTCCCTCTCACCATACTTCCCAACTCACCTGTGCACAATTCCCTTGTAGCCAGGAGCTATTTCATTGGTGACAGGGTGCAGAAACACATTGGCATATCTGTAACAGACATTACACAGTGTTCAAGTCTTAAGGGTAAAAACAGTTCATTTAGAGGTTCCTCTCAAGCCTTACTTGATCTCCCAAACAACATTTGACCAAGTTGTTCTCTCAAACAATACATAATACTATAGCTGTCATACTTGTCCTTTCAAACCACACACTTGTTTCCTTAAACCACAGCTGACTTTTTCTCTCACACTCGCTCTCTCAAATGACAGTTGACATGTTCTCTATAATCAACAGATGGCTTGTTCTCCCCACAAACATGACCCACTTACTCTCTCATACCACAGCCGCCTTATTTTCTCAACCAACAGTTCACTTACTTGTGGTTGGCCGCTGATCGCCACACCAACATGATTGATTTCTTCCATGTCTTGAAGGCCTTCTCATCCTCTGTGTCACTACTTGAAACAGGAGAAATGCATTATGAATAACTTTGTACGTGTTTCATATACACCTTAGGAAATGAAACACCTCACAGATGAAGACATAATTAGAAAAAACTAATTTGAATATGAATTATCATTTAAAATATCACCAATGTGTATCTGTGACTGATATATACATACCACATGGACAAGGAGGCAGGACTGTTTGGAATGGATTCTGAGAAGATGGAGCCACAGGTAGGTGCAGGATCATCACTCTCTCGCATCTCTTCATCAGACAGATCAACATCACTGTGTTTTGAACTGGCATCGTCCTTCTTGTCATCATCCTGTAGAAAACACACCACGTCATGCAGTTTCTACACGATGGTGACAGAGTTAACCTTGATGAAACTATTACTTGGCATTATCATATTCTCTATGTGACATGTGAACATTATCCCTTTCTAATGAGAGCATTATCATTTTAGATGTCTATACATTATTACATTCCTGATGTAAGATCCTTTTTTATCATGCTTAAATGTGAAATATTTATGCTATGAAGTTCTAGACATGAGATGTTTATGTTATCAGCTTCTAGGTCTAAAATATTTGTATTCGTATGTATCAGATTCTAAATGTGAGATATATATGACATCAGGTTCTAGACATGAGATATTTATGATATCAGGTTCTAGATGCGAGATATTTATGATATCATGTTCTAGATGCGAGATATTTATGATATCATGTTCTAGATGCGAGATATTTATGATATCAGGTTCTAGATGCGAGATATTTATGACATCAGGTTCTAGACATGAGATATTTATGATATCAGGTTCTAGATGTGAGATATTTATGATATCAGGTTCTAGATGTGAGATATTTATGACATCAGGTTCTAGACATGAGATATTTATGATATCAGGTTCTAGATGTGAGATATTTATGATATCAGGTTCTAGATGTGAGATTTTTATGATATCAGGTTCTAGATGTGAGAGGTGTGAAATGTTTACAAACCTGCACAGATCTGCGTGAAGGCCTCCCTCGTTGACCCCCTCGACCTCCGCGTCCTGACAAAATAACACATGCAGATATCAGTAAGGCAGTTTTGGATGGGGCAGATATAACAATGGTGGATCTCTCTTGTGTTAGTAAATTTGGCTAAACACAGCTTCAAAGAGTATTTCAGTTGTATCCAAAATCTCATCCAAACGTGGGAGAAAAACGTGACCACTGTGGCTAAACCCAACACGAGTACAGTTACACTGACTGACTGCGTTTAGTTTTACGCTTTTAGCAATATTCCAGCAATATCACGGTGGGGGACACCAGAAATGGGCTTAAAACATTGTGCCCATGTTGGGAATCGAACCCGGGCCTTCGGCGTGACGAGCCAACGCTTGAACCACTAGGCTACCCCACTGCCCCAGTACAGTTACAGGTGAGGTGAGGTGAAAATGGGTTTAACGTCGTGCTTGAGAATATTTCGCTCATATGACGAAGTACAGTTACAGACCGTGGTTACAGACTGTGATGACAATCCTAGAAACATGACACCTAGGATTTGAGAGTGAGTATGGTTTAACGCCCCTTTTAGCAATATTCCAGCAATATCACGGTGAGGGACACCATTAATGAGCTTCACACAGTTGGCGTGATGAGCGAACGTTTAACCACTAGGCTACCCCACCGCCCACCTAACAAGGACATGATACATGCTGGTGTGGATGAAGGAGAGGCATACATATGGACCATGTCTCACCTTTCCTCCGGCGCGGCTTGAAGGACTTGCCACCGCTCTCGCTGACCTTGGAGGACACGGAGCTGGCTGGTGATGCTGGGTCTTCCTTGATGGATACTTCCTCATCCACACACACAAAACTGCTGCCTGCAACCTCGCTGGAGTCATCGTCTTCCTGCAGCTGGAAATTAATCGTCCATGTTTGAAACAAAACTGTCTACATACATACACATAAATGAAGCAATCTAGTCACACACATAACCAGAGTTCATCTCATTACCACTCTGTTATGTCCCTCATCTGATAATAGTGATATCATTCCTGCCTGACTAACTGACTGACTGACTGAATTTGGTTTTTATGCCGCTTTTAGCAATATTCCAGCTACATCACGGCGGGGACACCAGAAATGGGCTTCACACATTGTGCCCATGTGGGGATTCGAACCCGGGTCATCGGCATGACGAGCCAACACTTTAACCATTAGGCTACCCCACCGCCCCGCCTGACCAACTGGACTTGCCAGAGCAGCGGTCATCTCGTCCGTGTCACTCACCTGACTAGCAGTCACCTGCTTCCCACCGCCCTTATGTTCCGGTCGGGTTAGCGGAGTCAGTTCCGCCTGTGTCAACTCATCAGCTGTCCCTTCATCCTCTGCAACATCATCCTTGCCATCCCCACCATCGCAAGATGGGTCACATGACTGGTCAGCTGACCCTTCTTGTGGATCGCCATCATTGGAACTGACCTCGACTGCCGTCCACATCCACATTGACACTCTCATCAGCTGAGTCTAGAGAAACAACATCAACCACCACATAATCAAAGCAATGTTTAGAAAGACACGTTCAGGAGCAGAAATCTGAATCAATTTCCCACCTATCCAAAATCATAAATGGTCAGTCCCTTTCTAATTTCAGTTTATTTTCACATTTTACCCACATGAGAGGCTGGCTTAAGTCTGGCTATTCTATTATTCCGTTCATATTCGAATTCTTTGAAACCCTTACCAGAAACCTTGTCCTTGGAAAGATTCAGGCTCTAGATAGAGATGAGGTCTCTCTTAGGAGCAATATGGTGACACTACCTACCTTGATCTAGTGGATCTGTGGACTTGGGTTCGCCAGCTTCCAGGATATCGAGAGGGGAAGGTACTTCGGTCACGGTGACGACAGGTGTGCTGGTGACAGTGGTGATGGAGGACGAGGTGGTCTCAGAGACTGGCTTCGGCTGTGCCCTTGTGAACAACAGCTTCGACAGAGTGGGGGCAGCTGAAGATTGAGTGAAGGGGTGTATTTAACAAGCATACAAGTAATAGAGGTTCTATTAAACTAAATCAGAATCCATAACCAGCAGTTATCACAGACAGTCTTCAATGCCGGATGAGTGAGTGAGTTTAGTTTTATTCCGTACTCAGCAATATTCCAGCTCTATGACGGCGGTCTGTAAATAATCGAGTCTGGACCAGACAATCCAGTGATCAACAGCATGAGCATCGATCTGCACAATTGGGAACCGATGACATGTGTCAACCAAGTCAACGAGCATGATCACCCGATCCCATTAATCGCCTCATACGACAAGCATGGGTTACTGAAGATCATTATTCTAACCCGGACCCTCACGGGTATAATGCCGGATGAGACATCAGGCAGCTCTGATGGAATGATTTTGTGCAAAATTTTTAGGTTTTTCAATGTACATCCATCCAATAAATAAAACTGATCATGTTTTTCAATACTAAGTACTGTTGTTTGTAACACGATAACTTATGATGAATATGACCACACATATTATTTTACATTTGGTGCAGAACTTGTGTTGGTGTGTTTAACTTCCTGTACTGTGGTTTAAGCTAGTCGTTCTTTAGGCTTTTGGTGCTGCTTAAAGGGCAGACTGTGCATACATGTACATGGGTGGAAATAACCCCTTGCCCGATGTCCCAGTCCAGTGCTTTTTTCTGTCGGGCAAGCAAATTTGTATATCACGCTGTACCGGTGTCCAGTTGATTTACCAATGTTAATTATGTTGTTTATTTAAGAAATGAAAAAGAAAGTCGGCCAATAGTGGAAAATGTATCAGGGCAAGTGATTTTACACGTGCCACTGTACCACAGTATACTAGCTGTTTTAAAGTGATTTCCGACCCTGATGTACATGTAAAGGAAGTTATAAAAGAGATGATGTTACAACATTTGTTTGGTGTTTATATCATGGAGGTCTGTAAATAATCAAGTCTGGACCAGACAATCCAGTGATTAACATCATGTGCATCAATCTACGAAATTGGGATACAATGACATGTGTCAACCAGACAAAGGGTAAACACATAGTTTTGAGTAACCAATATGTCTGTTCCCTGTAATGCTGATTCGAAAACTTGACATGTTTTCAGATATGCTCACTTTTTTTTAGGATTCAATGCCAGGTAAATCTTTTCAACCTAGGGCACTAGTCAGTACCATTACAGAACACAATCCCACCAATTATGGTAATCCTGTAATCCCAGCCATGGATTAACAGAAAGTAGAAGAGTCGTTGACTTACCACATGATGGGGACGTTGGAAGGGACTCTGTGAGGGGTACACTCTGCACAGCACTGGCTGCGATTTTCATTTGCTGCTGCTGCAGTTGCTGTTGCTGTTGAAGCTGCTGTTGTGCTTCTCTGGCTTGATTGACAGCTGCTTCCCTAGCCTGACTCACAGCTGATTCTGCTGACTGCTGCAGCTGTAGAGCCAGCTGCTGTACCTGCTGGGCCTGGGTGAGAGCCTCGGCCTGCTCGGCTTCCTGGAACAGTGAGTGGGTGGGTGAGAGTGGGTGGGTGGAGTGGGTGAGTGGGTGGGTGAGTGTGTGAGAGAGAGCTGGAGTGAGTGAGTGAGAGCTGGAGTGAGTAAGTGAGTGAGAGAGAGCATGAGTGAGTGAGAGAGCTGGAGTGAGTGAGTGGGAGAGAGCTGGAAAAAGTGAGAGGTGAGTGAGTGAGGGAGCTGGAGTGAGAGCTGGAGTGAGTGAGAGAAAGCTTGAGTGAGTGAGTGAGAGAGAGCTGGCGTGAGTGAGAGAGCTGGAGTGAGTGAAAGAGAGCTGGAAAATGAGTGAGAGCTAGAGTGAGAGCTGGAGTGAGTGAGTGAAAGAGCTGGAGTGAGTGAGTGAGTGAGTGAGTGAGTGAGTGAGAGAGCTGGAAAAAGTGAGTGAGAGGTGAGTGAGTGAGAGCTGGAGTGAGTGAGGTGGGGTGAGTGAGAGTTGGAGTGAGTGAGAGAGCTGGAGCGAGTGAAAGAGAGCTGGAGTGAGTGAGTGAGAGACAGCTGGAGCAAGTGAGGTGAGGTGAGGTGGAGTAGGAGTGAGAGAGAGCTGGTGTGAGTGAGTGGTGGGTAGTGAGTGAGAGGTAGAGTGAGCAAGTGAGAGCTGGAGTGAGGGAGAGAAGGAGTGGGTATGTGAGCGAGCATGTAGTGAGTGTAGACTCCAGTGATAATACAACATGTGTCCCATCTTTTTATGCCAAGCCAATTCAGCTCGTAAAATATAATCACACGTAACATCACAAAGAGCATTGCTAGTGGGCCATAGAGAACTGAATTATATCTCCCTTGCAACAAGCTCACACAATGTGCGAGTTCAAGTCTTTGAAGGGCATTTAGGAGTGATACACATAACAGGTAACAAACAACAGTTACAATCTTTTGAGCATCAGTTGGTCTGACTAAGCCAGCGAATGAACCAATGACATTCAGGTATCTGGAGAAAGAAAGAGAGGGAGAGCGATTTTATGCCGCTTTTAGCAATATGCCAGCAATATCACGGAGGTGGGACATCAGATATGGGCCCTACACATTCTACCCACGTAGGGAATCGAACCCGGGGTTGTCGGCGTGACAAGCGAATGCTTTAACCACTTGGCTACCCCACCACCCAAAGTTTGATGAGAGAAGGATGCAGAATGACAAATGTGACATCTCACGTTTTTCAGCTGTTGCAAGCTGTTGGCAGACTTCAGTTTACTCTGCAGTAGAGATGACAGAAGTGGGGAGGTAGGTGGAACAGCCTTGGTGCGAGGTTCAGGCTGTTGTGCCGAAACCCCTAATGGTGTTGTGGACAGATGCAGTGGTGTGTCATCATCACCAATCTGAAATACATCACCGAACAATTAACCATAGAATCAACACATCAACAATACCATTACCATGGTCACATCTCAAGATACATGAGAAAATCATCAATCTATTCTAAAGACGCCTCTGGCACACGTGTACCATGACAGCACATCCTAAATTCAATTTATTATGGTCTGTGACCTCTTACCTTCGGAACCTCAAGCAAGGGGAATTCTGGGTAAGATTCCTGCGTGTCTTCCTGTTCTGACAGACTGCTCTGTGAAGTGACAGACGGACGTTTGGGACCCAACACGCGTTTGCACTGCTGGGCTGTGAATAACACACATACATGACATCAGATGATGCGCTCTCACTCTACCATGTTAACATTAGAGACATTTAAATTGCTGAATAGAAGATTCATTGGAAGATCAAGTTGAAGAAATTGTCAAACAACACTCCATGCACAATATTACATAACCAAACAAAGGATTTCATTCCATCAGTGTTATGATTCAACTTGCCAAACGACAGGTGTTTAACAGCACATTGTGTCTTAGGGGGTAACAACATATTGTGTCCTAGGTAGTAACAACACAGTGTCCTAGGGAGTAACAGCATATTGTGTCCTAGGTAGTAACAACACAGTGTCCTAGGGAGTAACAGCACATTGTGTCTTAGGGAGTAACAACAGTGTCCTAGGGAGTAACAACATCTTGTGTCCTAGGGAGCAACAACATATTGTGTCCTAGGGAGTAACAACATATTGTGTCCTAGGAAGTAACAGCATATTGTGTCCTAGGGAGCAACAGCATATTGTGTCCTAGGGAGCAACAACATATTGTGTCCTAGGAAGTAACAGCATAATGTGTCCTAGGAAGTAACAGCATATTGTGTCCTAGGGAGTAACAGTATATTGTGTCCTAGGAAGTAACAGCATAATGTGTCCTAGGGAGTAACTGCATATTCCGTCACTCACCTTGAGCCTGAACCCTGGCATCCTCCATTGCTTTCTTCTCTGCCTCCCTTGCAGCCTCCTCAGCAGCCTTCTCTCTGAAATATCAACATCAAAACGCTGATAACAACATTATCAATAACATTGCTAACAACAATAAACTTTATAACAACGCATCCCAGTCAGTCCTAATAACATAAATCCATGACCCAGCTGACATGTACACCCAGTCACACACCTGCCAACATCATTAGAAACATCAACCAACTGACAACAACATCTCAATTACATCGCCTGATACCCATGCTTCCCTCTCACGCACCTCACAACATGAGTGAGTGAGTGAGTTTAGTTTTACGCCGTCCTCAGCAATATTCCAGCTCTATGGTGGCGGTATGTAAATAATCGAGTCTAGACCAGACAATCCAGTGATCAACAGCATGAGCATTAATCTACACTATTAGGATGTGTCAACCAAGTCAGCAAGCCAGACCACCCGATCCCGTTACTCGCCTCTTATGACAAGCATGGGTTACTGAAGATCAACTCTGACCCAGATCTTCACAGGTCCCAAACAATACAATATGAACAGGAAATAGCTGACATGAACATAATCAACGTACGCCTGCATCTGTTCCCACATCTCCGTCAGCCGATCATCGTATTGTCCAGACTTTATGCATTCCACATCTTTCTTCAGTTTTCTGAGAAATTCAAACATGCATATAATATTTATTCTTGAACGATTTTGTTTGTTTGTTTGTTTGTTTGTTGCAATGGTTTACAATTTGCTACGAATGACTTCACAATTACTATTTTCATTTCTATGTAAAGCAAGGTTAATTGTTAACAATACTCTTATTTAATGATCATGGATTTAGCAGTTAACAGAAAAATGTAATTTTTAGAGTAAAATTGATATTTTATACTTATCCTGACTCATGCTTATTGCTTATTGCTTGTCTTCTTCTTCTTGCGAACATAGTGGAACACGTGTATCTCCCAATTGAAGTTCCCTTCAATTAAAAAATCACTAATTAGTACTCACCACGAGTTACCTCCCTTCCACAAGCGCGGGAACGAGGGCGCCACCTGAACCCATGTGCCTCACTCTCTCCTTTTGTTTCGAGCCCGACACTTTATTTTTCGAAGAAATCCAAAGTGTTAAGTGGGGAGGACGGGAGGAGCTTACCTCATGAGTCAGGATAAGTATAAAATATTACTTTTACTCTAAAATTTCATATTTTTCCTTATCCTGACTCATGCTTATTGCTTGTAGAATCCGGACGGAAAAGGAGGTGGGAATAGGAGGTGGGAATATATATACTTTGGATTTTAATAATTAGTGATTTGAACTGTGATGATTGTAATAACCCTATGGGAACTTCATAAAGGCACTGAACTGATGAATTCCTGCTGTTTAACTTATCAGCTGCCATATAAAGGTTATTACAATTTATTGAATATGATAAAAGTATATACAACATTAATGTAAGCTGAAGCTATTAATGTGATAGTATAAACTTCTGTGAGTTTATAGTGGATACTTTTATAAATTAACCAAAGTATTAAGCTTAAGATATGCATATATTTAAGCTATAATAGTATAGTACTGTGCTTAAGATATAATTATAACTTAAGCTGTATAATAGTAACCAACTCCTTAGAGTTTGTTAGCTAATACATTTATGCATATGACCATATGACTGAGCTTAAGGATTGATGAAACTTAAGCTGAACATATATATAGTAGCAAAACTCCTAGGAGTTGTAAGCTTATATATAGTATGATATAAAAACCATAGTACTGAGCTTAAGATAATAAATTAAACTTAAGCAAAATATATAGATAGTATGTAGCTATTAGTACTGTTATCAGATAAGTATAAAATCTGTAAGATAGACTTATCTTCTCCGTGGAACTGTCAACTGTTGAGCGAGGACCATGGGACCCGAAATGGTGGATACCTGAGACGTCCTCGGTGGTGATATCTCTCAGATAGTGGTTGGCAAACACCATATCGGATCTCCAGAAACATCCCTCCATTATGGTATTCAACGAGCAATTCCCATGTAGAGCGAGAGTTGAGGCTAGCACTCTAATTTTGTGAGGATTAGAAGCTCTTGGGGGTCGAGTCCTGCAGCCTTGTAGGCACGTAGTGGTATGACAGTTCTGATCCAGATAGAGATCGTGAGTACGTGAGACTTCCGTCTCGCGAGCTGTAGATATAGGGATAAATAATCTCTTGAATTTCCCTCTACTCTGTTTGGATCGTTGGAGATATATTTTCAGTGCCCTCACTGGGCATAGTGATAGATCCATCGTCATCATGCGGTCCAAGTATGGATGGGAGAGCTGGGGCGTGGAATAATCTGTCTGGTTGACCTGGCAGTTGGTTTTAAGCTATAAAATCCCAGCGAAGTCCCAGATGAGCGATGTTATGAATATCATCAAAGCGTGTTCTCGTGACCGTAGCTAGTGCTAACAGGAATAAGGTTTTGTGGGTCAGTGATTCAAACGATGTAGATAGCAATGGTTCATAAGCCTCACTAGTGAGGTGTTGGAGCACTATATTTAGATCCCAGGCTGGAGCGTGAAACTTCCGTTTCTGATCCTCCAATCGGAACGCTCGTAACAAAGCGAGTAACTCTGGTGTTTTTGTTAACTTGGCCCGTTAGCATAGTTATGACAGAACTTATGGCTGCAAGATAAGTGGACAAGGTTGAGCCTTTTAGATTCTTAGTTTGCCGTAGATAACATAAGAAATCTGCCACTTGAGGATGTGTAGCATATCTGGCTGTAAATCCTTTCTTAGCAGCGTAATTGACAAAACTGTGCCATTTGTCATCGTACAAGTTACGAGTTGAGTTAAGTAGTGCAAGCGTGACCGCTTTAGCAGCTCTGGCAGAATAACCTCTCTTATTCAGACATGCCTTGATACAATCCATACGTGAAGTTGGAATGCTTCTGGTGTTTAGCGCGTGTGCGGATGTATCAATAGATTGGCGTTGTGGGAGCTGAAGAATTGGTTTCCCATTACTTGAATGAAATCTGGAAACCAAGTTCTTGCTGGCCAGTAGAGGCTGCGATTAAAATCAGATGGAGGCTCTGCGTTTGACTGATTTTCTGTAAGACTTAATGGGATCAGCGCTGGGAGGCGGAAGCGTCGCACGCGTTGAGTCTCTCCCACGATATGCTTAGTGCGTCCGTTGCCCATGCTAGTGGATCTGGCACTGGCGACACGAATGTTGTCAGTTGCTTGTTGAATCGAGTGGCGAATAGGTCTATCAGTGGAGATCCTATTTCCATGATTATTTGATTGAATATCTCTGTGTGGAGCATCCATTCTGTCGGCGACGGTTGGTGTGGCCGAGAGAGAGCGTCTGCTAATACATTCTTTGCTCCTGGAATGTGGCAAGCTCTGACGTGTATGTTTAGATTGTCGATTAAATCGAACAGTCTGAAACATCGAGTCAGTAGGTTCTGTGACCTTGTTGAACCTTGTTTGTTCACATAAAACGCCACTGTTGAATTGTCTGTGTGAACCATCAACTGAGCGTTCTGTAGTATGTTGCTCCAGTGACTTATGGCGTTTATGACTGCTTGCATCTCTAGCAGATTTATGTGACATTTGCTCTCTTGATTGCTCCATAGGCCTGACGCTGTCCTGCCAGCAAGGTGGGCTCCCCAACCTTGTAGTGACGCGTCTACGTAGAGATGTGTGTTCGATTCCGGCTCTACTAAGGAGACGCCTGCGCAAACATTCAATCTCTTGGTCCACCAGAGTAGATGTGGTTTGACATAATCTGGTAGACTGAATGGTAGAGGGTCCTCGAGATGAGCATTGATGAGGACTTGTAACGGACGTAATTGAAGCCTGCCTCTGACTGTCAAGTCTTGAGCTGATGTGAGTAGTCCCAATAGGCTCTGCCACTGTCGTAGTGGTAACAGAGAGAGTAGGGCTTGAGGAATAAGTTGTTGGATCTTGATCCATCTGTCCTCCGGGACTACAATACGATTCTGAGCTGTTAGAAATCGTATACCTAGAAATTGCAGATCTTGCGTTGGTTCTAGGTCCGACTTGAGTAGATTTACTAACCATCCTAATTGTGTTAGTAGCTTGATTATAAAATTCAGCTGTAGTCTGAGGCGGCTGTGGATCTGGATCCACTTGTATACCGTCGTCTAGGTAAAAAGCGCTGCGAAGACCTTGACGATGTAGGTATGAGACAATAGGCTTGGTCACTCTTGTGAATACCCAAGGGGCCCGATGTGATTCGAAGGGAAGAACCTTCCATTGGTAATGTTTCCGTCTAGGATAAATCTTAGATATTTCCTTGAGTTGGGATGAATCGAATGTGTGTAGATATGCGTCTTGCAAATCTATGCTGGCCATGTAATCTTTGGGACGAATTAAATGCGAAGTTGCGGTAAGTGAATCATGCGAAACGTTGGTGGTTTGCATAGATATTCTCTGTTGAAGATGCTCATGTTGTATATGAGACGAAACTTCTCCTTGGATTTTTTCTTCGGCACTAGGAAAACTGGGGAGTAGAAACCTGGTACGATGTTTCGTTGATCCAGAACTTCTAAGGCCTGTTTGTTTAGTAGAGTAAGTACTGTTTCTCTTAACATAGGTAGTTGTGCCGGTTGAACGTTGAACCCTGGGGGGTTGACTGTTAACGGAGGCTTGGCCTTGAGTTGTATTAGATATCCGTGCTGTAGGATGTTGGATACATATGGATCTTGTAGTTTTCCCAGTGTAGCTGAAGGCGTCCACCCACTTGAGACGGTTGTACTGGAACGGCTTGGGGTGGAAGACTCCAGTCGTTCTGAACCTGAATTTCATCGTCTAAATCCACGGGCACCTCTGGATGATCTGCCTCTAGCTGATCCTCCCCTAAATTTGTTGTATGGGCGACGAAAAGAATCCTTGGGATCTTTAGCTGCAGCTAATTTCTTGTCCCGTGCTTTCTGTAGCCCCGAAAACTTAGACTTGCCTGAGTACCTCTGTGTTGACTGTTTAATGACGTTCGCTAAGGTATCCATGGATCTGATCATAAGAACCTCTCTCGAGTCTTTAGATACTTCTTTAGAGACCTTGTTTATGTTGCCACCAAACAGTAAGGGCGATGACCATGGAGCTGTGTATAGAGATTCTGTAAATTGCTTATCCCAAGAGCAGGAGGCTAGTAAGCCTTGCCCGATTGAGCCATGGTAGTAGTTTCAGTAAGCGCTGACAGGTGCTCTGTAAGAAATTGGTGGTCTCTTTTCTGCATGAGTAGAGCTGAGTAGATCATTCTATCTTCCTCCTCTGTAGAATT
This sequence comes from Haliotis rubra, assembly GCF_003918875.1. Lineage (NCBI taxonomy): Eukaryota > Metazoa > Mollusca > Gastropoda > Lepetellida > Haliotidae > Haliotis > Haliotis rubra. Next base: position 164,545 of record NW_025767305.1, on the reverse strand, counting down.
CTTGAACTTGGTGATGAGAGTTTCATTAATCGTTCTAGATCTATTCAATCCAAAGAACATCCTCCTGGCGATGGTATCTAGTTGAGCGAATTTGCGATCGTCTACTTTGTAACTTCTGGACTTGGCATCGCTGATTAATTTAAATTTGTCATCAATATCCTGGGCCTTGAAAAAGGGGTCCATATTGTGTCCAGCAAATTTCTTGGCATTGAAGACCGGGAAATGTGTAGATTGGACTTTTGAAGATTTGGAACAGGCTGTATCCAAATTACCGCTGCAATCGGGTCAATAGGAGGTAAGGTGATATTGTCTACATCATCATCCTTCATCAGGTAAGTCTGAGTTGAATTCTCATTCTTCGATGGGGAAGCAAGTTCACCATCCAGTATCTAATCTCAGCATCTGAGAAAATGATACCTTCTTCCTCTGATGTAGGGTCACATGTCGGAGTCCTAGATCTGTAGGACTGACTGAGTTTAGTTTTACGCCGCTTTTAGCAATATTCCAGCAATATCACGGCGGGGGACACCAGAAATGGGCTTAACACATTGTGCCCATGTGGGGAATCGAACCCGAGTCTTCGGCGTGACGAGCCAACGCTTTAACCACTAGGCTACCCCACCGCCCCAGATCTGTAGGAAGATCTATGTGAGGACTGTGGTGAACGGACTGACGAGTGGCTAGTGTAAGGAGACCTTGGAGGAGACATCCTCGGCGAACGCTGGGGACTTCGCGAAGCTCTTCTAAATCTTCTGGGCGAGGTAGATATGGAGCCACTTAGCCTTCGCGACCTTCGCAAATGTATCGAGTCAGTGTCCGAATCGACATATGAGCGCTTGCTTCGCGAACGACCTCTGTGTTCTACAGGGTGTGGGCTCGGCGAAGCGCTCCTTCTCCGCGATGTCCCTCGCAACTGGATAGGCTCTAGCTCCTTCGCCGAGGCGGCCTGGGACTTCCTTTGCGAAGTGATCGCTACGGGCTGGGTTGCCCTTCGCGGAGGCGCGTTTGTGGGCTCTGGGGCCCTACGCGAAGCCAAGGCGGGCTCTGGGGCCCTGTATGACTTATTAAGTGTTGGGCTCTGGGTCCCGTGGCTCTGGGGCCTCTGTAAACCGTAACGGTCCTCCATCAGTCTCATGATTTGGTTAACCAGGTCGTCTGGGACAGTCTGCGCTGGCGTTGAGGGTGGCCTCTCTGTGAAAGTGACGGGACCCTCAATCGTAAACTCAGGCGTCAGCGTAGGCATCTCTGGTTGCGTGTTTATCTGCGCTGTAGTGACGGTAGCAGATACTGGACGTTTCTTATGACGTACATCTGGAATGATAATCGGAATGTCATCATCATATAAACATAATTCTGAGACAGGTAGAATATCGGAGGCAAAATTATTTGTAGCTTTCGTAGATTTCCCTTTTGACGAAGCTGTGGACCTGGGGGTTCGAAGCGTACGTTGAGATGATGTGGACGCTTTCCTAGTCTTAGACTGTGAAGACGGAATGTCTTGAGATGCAGGTCGCTTCTTGGACATAGCGGACTGCGTCCCACGCTTATCCCCCGAGGGAAACTCCGGCATGCCACCAGCCGGTGGCGGGTCGTCAGTCAACAGTTGACAGGGTATAATAGCTTCCGATCTATTAGCCATGACTGAAGATTGTTTGCGAGATTTATCTGCCTTCCGTCTCAAAACGGAACATAAATATTTATCAAAGGCAGAAATTGGTAAATTAATACATAATTTACAACGAGAAACAATAGAACATGGAGTAATGCAACTAGGGCATTTTAAATGTGGATCGGTAGCGGAATAACGTAGTTTACAACCTGTGCAGATTCTCATTAACGTAAACTGCTGAACAAACACGGCGAACCGTGAATAAAACAGCAGAAACACGACTAATAATCAATGCAAGTTGAATAAGGATACTAGTTACACCTCTATAACTGAATATAAGAGGTACTAAACTAAATATAAATAAAGGATATAGTGTGTTGGGAGACACAGGCACTCTCACGTCCAGCTCACTGGGCGAAGGAGGAGAGAGTGAGGCACATGGGTTCAGGTGGCGCCCTCGTTCCCGCGCTTGTGGAAGGGAGGTAACTCGTGGTGAGTACTAATTAGTGATTTTTTAATTGAAGGGAACTTCAATTGGGAGATACACGTGTTCCACTATGTTCGCAAGAAGAAGAAGACAAGCAATAAGCAATAAGCATGAGTCAGGATAAGGAAAAATCAGTAACTTTTGAGGAAATAATTCTCGATGAAAGCCAGAAGATGATGATGATGATGATGATGATTCATGAAGTACAAAGAGATTTTGCCCAACTTACTTGTATCTCTGTTGTTCCCCCAAGGCTATTTTACGTAGTTCCTCAATTCTCTCCGTCATCAGCTTCCTGAATATCTGATCAGCAGGCGTGTCAGTCTCTCCTCCATCGCCTCGTTTCCGTCTGACAGAATTACAAAAGAGACATGTTACTATCATACTTGTGAACTGAATATCTTTTGATGTACCCTAAGTGTGGCTATGAAGCCAAAAGACTGACTGAGTATGGTTTTAAGCCGCTTTTAGCAATATTCCAGCAATATCACGGCAGGGGAGCATCAGAAATGGGCTTCACGCATTGTACCCATGTGGGGAATCGAACCCGGGTCTTCGGCGTGACGAGCCAACGCTTTAACCACTAGACTACCCCACCGCACCTGAAGCCAAAAGAGAAGGTACATCAAACAGTATTCAACAAGGATAAGCCTACTACAATTTTATCAAACCACCATTTGCATCATAGACCTTTATTAGAAACTAATTTTTGCCTATACTCTGATAAATTGTCATTAAAATTTCCGTAACTGAAAAGACAAACTTCCAAATTTAAATCAGGATCAATGAAGAAATACATTATTGCACTGAATTCTAATTTTGAATGAAATATTCAAAGCATCCAAATGGCACTAGACATATTCTTGAATCCCTGGGTTTATATGAGGCACAACTATCTGTCCAGTATGCACAAATGTTGAGACTGGACACAGAAAACCCCAAAAACTGCGCCCAAAGAGATACACAAAAATCCTGAGAGTGTACCAACAGCGCATCAAGAGTAGTCATCTGTGTCTGTTATTTCACCAGTCAGTCATGACCACTGTCCACATAATTCTAATTCATTCCAGGCATAATTCTAATTCAATACCTTTCCTCATGTTATCAGCAAGGACCCATAAAATGTATTGATATGGGGGTGGGGGGGAAATAGAAAGAGAGAGAGAAGGGGGAAGGAGAGGAGAAGACAGAGGAAGGGAGAGAGAGAGGAAGGAGAGAGAGTACTGATTGGGGGGAGGAGAGAGAGAGAGAGAGAGAGAGAGGGGGAGTAAGGAGGAAAGAAAGAGAATGAGTCCCCTGGACCCCTGCTTTTGCACATCAAGGCAAAACCCTGCAATCCTATATGAGTTCCTGGAAATATGATGCCAGTTGCTGTCGACTACAAACACAGTCTGTGTCTGTGCAAATAAACATCACACATTATTAACACTGAGATCTACTGAAAATGGTTTCAAATGAAAGATTCCAACTTGGATACTCAAAATATTTTTGAACTGACAGCAAGGATGAATTATTAAATATTATATTATTTATAGACACCATGATGTCTATAAATGTAACTGACTTACTTGGGTGTTTCCACCTTCTCTAGGAGATCGGAGTACTGCAAGGCACAATTCTGAAGACACGAGATGACATAATTACTATAGACTTACAGGCATAGGTTCATACTCAAGTGCTACTGCTTCTCATAATATCCAAGCTGTGAGTTAGCAAGCTTGAGAGAGTGAGTATATTTTTTCCGTCACACTCAGCAATATTGGTTTTACCCTGCTTTTAGCAATATTCCAGTAATATCACGGTGGGGGACACCAGAAATAGGCTTCACACATTCAGAGGTACAGATAAGCTGCGTATCTGCGTAAATTATTCAAACATTTATGTGAAAACTCAATTCTTACCAAGCCTGTTGCGTACAAGTACGCTTGAATTTTTGTAAATACTCAATATATTTTATCTTACATGCGTACACACAAAAATGTCAAATCTTTGTTTGCGTACAGGTGCATAGATAAAATAACTGAGGTACATTGAGAGGTTCTATTTCAACACATGAACTAGGCAACTTGCAGTCTTTCTTATAGTTTCTCATATTACAGATCCAATATAAATAACATTTAGCGTCATTATATTTTTACAATTAATGGAAAATGACGAAATACCCAATTGAGTTTGAATGAGGTGGGTACAATTTATTTGATTACTCAAAGGAAAATTAGGATACCCAATTGAGATGAGCACAAGCGAGTACATAACTCAATGACCCAAAATGTTATCTGTAGCTCTGCACATTGTACCCATAGCAAGCTTGAAGCAAGAGTAGCAAACACCATATCTTTCCTCGTGTGTATGTTGTATTTGTCAGTTAAGATTGCAGTTCAGATAAAGTATTTGGTTGAGCAACTGGCTTAAACTGCACAGTACTTTTACAGCACTGTAAGGTGTGGAGAAAATCAAGCAAAGCCAGCAAGTTTATATGCATATATAGAGTGGGGAGGTTGGACTGAAAAATTATCTGGAAATATAAGAAGGTCCTGTCTTAACTAATGTTAAATGATTGGCTGAAAAATGGCCATATGACGTATCAGCCAACTTAAGCTCAGTGCTCAGAGGTTGATGGACATCCTTATTATCAAGTGAATTACACTTATTTCTATCAGATAGATTACCTTGGATGACTTCACTTATACATACTGGATGTGACATCAGTATCTTTATGTGTGTTATCATGGATATACTATTCACACTTTACTAAGGATCAAATCATTGATTCAACAGAAAACTAAGATGTGTGGTAAAATTTGGTTGAAATATCTAAGCCTATTGTAAGAAAGGATCCAAGTTTTCGGTATAACTGCTTATTGTGGATCCCATACCTGCTATTGACAGGTGTTGTGTACTTGTCAATGACCCCTGCCATGATTTTGCAAAATGGTTGATTGGTGCCATGAATACCATTTTTATGGTTACACATGTATCAAGTGCATACGGTTAGCTTACAGTGGCTGTTTTCCTAAAGGTGTGTTACCATATCATTATCTATCCAGTTTTAAAAGGATACAATGTCAAATTACAAATCTACGTTTAAGTAAAGTTGCTAATTTTTGTGATCCTTAGCAAAGTGTGAGTAGTATATAAGAATTCATTACAGTAAATTGATTAGTCACCTCTTATCACCTTTATCAAAGTGAGTGAGTGGGTTCAGTTTTATGCCGCACTCAGCAATATTCTAACGATATGGTAGCAGGTCTGGAAATAATCGAGTCTGGACCAAACAATCCAGTGATCAACAGCATGAGCATTGATCTGCGCAACTTTACCAAAGTGGAATTGAAGAAGACTGATGGACTTGTTTGTGTTTAACGCTACTCAGGAGTATGGTTTTACACCACACTCAGCAATACTCCAGCCATATGGTGGCAGTCTCTTAATAATCAAGTCTGGACCAAACAATCCAGTGATCAACAGCATGAGCATCGATCTGCGCAACTTTACCAAAGTGGAATTGAAGAAGACTGATGGACTTGTTTGTGTTTAATGCTACTCAGTGAGTATGGTTTTACACCACACTCAGCAATACTCCAGCCATATGGTGGCAGTCTCTTAATAATCAAGTCTGGACCAAACAATCCAGTGATCAACAGCATGAGCACCGATTTAGGTAACTGAGTTACAATGACATGTGTCAACCAAGTTCATGAGCCTGACCACCTGATCCTGTTAGTCACCTCTTAGGACAAGCAGGTGTTGCTGAAGACCAATGCTGGCCTGAATCTTCATGGGTTACTGATAGATTGAAGGATGCAGTCCATGACAGGGATGGATGATGGAGTGAACTGATTAAAGGAATGATATTGACTTACCTTCTGGGAGAACCAGTTAGATGGTCGCTGGCTTTCCACATATGGCTTGATAGCTCTGCTTACTGATACCCTACAGAAAGAAGTGCATTGTGTCACAAGTCAATGAGTGAATGACTTTATTGCAGTAGAGGGCCACAGGCCCATTACACAGTGCATTGTACAATAGATATAAATGTTGATGGAGCGCGCATGTCAGCTGGTGGTGAGTGAGTGAGTTAGTTTAGTTTCACGTCCCATTTAACAATATTCCAGCAATATCATGGCAGGGAACACCAGAAATGGGCTTCACACATTGAGACCATGTGGGGAATCAAACCTCATCAAAGCCAAGATTCCCCAAAACATTGACTTTTCATCATCTAAAGTTGTGTTTATTGACAACCTGCATTCATTTTCTCAAATAAAATTACATAAAATTTGGGGTGGCAATTGTCCTCACTATTATAGTAAAAATATCTGGGTGGCAATTGGCGTAGGTGGCAGTTGTCCTAGTTGGTAATTGTCCGGCGGCAATTGTCCGGGTAGCAATTGTACGGGTGGCAATTGTCCTGCTCCCATTTTAATGCAAAGATGAACAGCAAACAGAACGAGGAAATGTACAGAGAGCACAGTCAAGCAAGTCTCAGAGTCAGATACATGAGTTAGAAAATATGATTTAAAAAACCCCAATACAAAACACTAAGACAATAGATAAGTAAAGAGTGATTCAATCTCCTACCAGTTTTGGTCCCCACTCTTCATGACAGAACACGCCAGAGCGAGCTTCTCCCTCGTGGACCATGTGTCCACTGGTCCCTGGTGCAGCTTCATCCTGGGCAACAAGAGGTCATCACAGTCATAATCACAACTACAACTACAAGGCAAGGAGTCTGTACTTCTAACACATAGATCTAAGATTGGATGCAGTTAACAAATCTGGGTATCATTACATCAATGCATGGACCAAACCCTAGACAAAAAATATGTCAGGTACCTGATGCAAGTGTCAACCTAAAATATCTTGAAATTGAGGCATGACCCTAGAATAAAATGTGTCTTAAAAAACAATTATTGATGCAAGTGTCAACCCCATGAACAAAATGTGTCCTGCAATTAATGGATGTGTCAATCAGCATATTTTGTTGCTGTTTCACTGAAGACAATGAGTTATATATCATCTGTTGACTTGTAATTGTATTCATTATCCAGTATTATGGTATGACCTAGTAATTGCTCAAAGAGGATTTGTTGCAGCCCTTTTGGCTACCTGGCAAAAATATTAGTAGCCTTATTGCTACTTGGTAAAATTAAACACTGAGGTCTGGTTAAGATGGTTAACAGTGACAACATGCTGTCAGACCTATTTGACATTAATAACATTATCAATGCAGCCTATGAGGTATATCTGCCAATATATTATGGTGTTCTGCTTGAACAGTAATTCAACATAATGTACTTGAAATTTGACATATGGCACAAACGGTTCAAAGCAATATTTGAAAGCAGTGCACTTCTGCAGATTTCAAGCAGCACTATGTGACGAAGCAGTAAACTCACTTTGTTAATTTGGAATGGCGCCGCATAAACTGCACTCTAGACCAATATCAACATGTTCTTATAATTGAATCAAGAATGCCATAAGTACACATTTACCTAGTGTTTGTGGTGACTTGAGGTTACAAATTATCCAGGTAAGTTGGATGAAATACCTCAATCTTCAATATTGTGAAGCACTCAAGCAGGGTTTGAGACGTCAGAATCCAACATTCTGATGTGTTGAGATGGTATCCTGAGTGGTGAATGGACACTCAAGATGTTTAATATAGACTTCAATCTTCGACTAAATCTCAAAGCATAACAATGTAGATATTGACTACAAAAGCAAAGCACGGCTAACTTGCCGCCATTGTTTCATTTTCTGCTCATGGTTGTAGGGTTCGCTTTAGCGTTATTGTAGATTATCACCGCGCTGCACTGAGTTTCTTATGGTAGTTGCGCAGAATACTGAAAAGTAGCGTCGCAGAAATTGTCCCTCAAGAATTCACCAAATAAATATTATGAGACACAACGGTGATGCCTAGATAATGAAATACTATGAACTTATATTTCTACAAGAATAGTTCTAAGCAAACAAACGACTTGCAATGTCATATTATTTGGTTCCTTGCATTGGGAACTCACTGCTACTACATTCAGCACAACTAATTGTAGTAAATTAAATAACAATACGCCAAACTCAAATACAAAAAAGAGAACAGTAACAAAAATAAGGAGCTTCAGTCATCTGCATTGATGACACCATGGGTGAATTCCACAGATTCTTTGAAAGTTGGGACTTCATTGTATCTGAAAAACAAAATGACTCTGAAACAAATTCCGCTATTTCTCAAGTACAGTAAACTAGGGTCAAACGCTGCATAGCAGTGCTACATAACATCGTCATTATTTAATGCAGGACCGAGAACATTCTTAACACTAACGAAACAATCCATAAATAAACCATTCAAGTTATAATGATTTTCAAACTTGTCAGTATTGCCTGTCCGTCTGGGAATAAAGTGAACGACACTAATTAGAAGTGATACATTTAATGGCAAAACGAATTTATGGATCATCTTTATTTTGAGGAACGCGACGTTTTGTGTGAACTAGTAAGAATATACCCCGTAACGTAGTATTCCTCAAAATAAAAAAGTTGACATCCATAAATTCTAGCTTTTAATCGGAGAATAGTTTTTCTTTTTTAAATCCGCCTAAAACAAACCCCGCTTTTTCATTATACACTGAATCATACAGTTATTGATAACTCTTTGTAATGGTTACAATAACATATCAAAATAGGTTTTGGGTGAAATGTGTAACAGACAAGAATCTATAATCACATCAGAATGAATGACACATCGTTAAACTAGCGCTTGCATTATTTGGTAGTTTGTAGTTTATACGTTTCACAAAATAACCACAAGAACTCTATGAAAACATCGATATGGGTTTCTTATTTATAGATAGAACAACATGTCACACTATTATTCAAACAGAAACCATACATACTATTGTTGTATGTGATAAGCATTGAACAGTTGTTGTTGTTTCCAAAAAGTTTTAGTATCGGTACAGAAAAAAACCCGTACCGTGCCGGAAAAAGTCATGATGCGCCGATTACACGGTGTATCTTTTTCAACCCTACTACACACATGGCATAACAAGGATGTACAGGAGATCAGAGTTAGGATAGCTAGGAGAGATATTTAAAGCAACATTTTACCCAATTTTTCCGATTGTTTTCTCAGATAGTTTTCTTCTTTTTAGTGAACAAATATTAAAATTCAAGTGAATAAAAGTGAAAATGTGGTCAGCACAATTTAATTGCATGAAAGAAAATTTAAATATGGGATGAAATTCATCAGCAATCCCCTGGCTGTTAGATGAAGTGAGGTGAGGTGAGGTGAAATTGGGTTAAACGTCGTGCTTAAGAATATTTCACTCATATGACGACGGGCATGCGTGTGTACGTGTATGTGCGGCTGCTTGTACTAGCCCAGACTTAAGCTGGTTTTATAGTGCTAGCTCACTGAGATACCATGCCACAGTTAAGCATGAACACCCCACTCAGACACATTATACTGACTCCGAGCCGACCAGTCCTTGTTGTACCCATTAATGCCGAGCGCCAGGCAGGGACCAACAAGTACCATATTTCAACGTCTTTTGGTATGACGCGGTCGGGGATCGAACCCGCGACCTTCCGCTCTCCGGGCGGACGCTCTAACTTCACTACACCACGGAGGCGGTCGTTAGATGAAGTGAGTATATGGTTTTAGGCTGCTTTTACCAATATTCCAGGTGATCGGAAAAGTAACAGGAAAAAAAGAAACGGAAAAAAGTAACAGATTTTGCTAGGAAAAAGTAACAGGAAAAAATAGAAACAGATTTTAAACGGGCCTTGTTTTGGCCAAAGCTGTTCGGTGACGTGGCAATGCGGTCCAAGTGCAGACGCGCACGGCAATATCCCTCTTTATGGCGACAGCTGAGAAATAATCGGGTCTGGACCAGATAATCCAGTGATTAACATCATATACATCTACCTACGCAACAGGGATAGGATGTTATGTACATCAACCAAATCAAAGGAGCCTGCACACCCGATCCCGTTACGATTGACGAAGACGACCGTTTAAAATGAGAAATACTTAAATCTAATCAGATAACGCTAGCCATATAAAACAGACATATCATCCCATTATCTACTTTCCTGACTATAAATTGTGTGCGTGCGTGAGTTAGTGAGTGAACCACTCGGTCCGGAGTGCATGTTAAAAGGCATCTTAAAAAGTTCACAAGACGCAAAGTCAATTTGCATTTATTAGATTCTAATTTCAGATAAATGAGCTTGTTTTTCGATTTTGCAGAAACAAATACGAACTGTATAAACAAATAGCGACATAGTGGATAGTGAATTAACAAATATGGAGGATGCGTAGCAGGCTATCTTCCCCAGTGAAAGAACAGCCAACCAAAATATTTCTGTGATTGACTCGTGGCATCCTTTCACGAGGGACAGATAATCTGTAAGGTGTAATTCTGTGTTTGGAATATCTAAAGACATATTTGTCATTTTACAATCGATGAGAGAACTTTAGTGAAGCCACCATTTTGTTCATGGTGACACGAGTGGCCAGTCGTCTGAGGCACCACAATTCGCCGTACAGAGTTGTGTCCCCTATGCACGCCAGAAGCCGATGTTCGTGGATTCAAGTGCCGGTTCGACCCAGTTATATGTCTACGTTTTTCAGCACCATGTGCGTGCCTGTTGTTTCACTTCGGAATTTCCCCACGCATCAAAATAGGGGCCAGGGCTATGTCATCCCATCAGCTTACAACCACCTAATCCAAAACTAATCAATCCAATCTCCCGCTCTCTGGCTTCTCTAACTAATCCACTCCCTAATTAGTTATCCCCACTCTCACTGGTAATCCCATTCATCATGCTTTATCTTGCCTCGGCTTGTCCATGTATAATTATGCTTGTTTTCATTGTTAATCATCTTGTATCCATTGTCACTGTTAGTTCTCATGTACCGTATATATATGCTGCTACATCCATGCACTACCTCATGCTTGAAAACGTATATGTATCTGTACCGAATCGTCGCTATTGTACAATAAAGAAGCTGATCACCCGTAAACACTTATCATTCCTATAATACTTACAACTCTTTGAATACCTCTCAAACAGATCAAAATGTCCTTTATAATAGGAATATTTAAAGCTTACATGCAAAGCAAAACACAACTTTGCAGATTCTGATACCTTTCGGTATGGACTTACAGTAAAATCGCCTTTAAACCCAACTGCTTCAGTCTCTCACTCCTATTGTTCAGATGACTGGCCATTCGGCAACACAATCGCTGTAATACAGAATTATTGGAAAGGTTTAACACTCAGTTCTTCTTCCCACTTGGGTAATTATGTTCATTCACAAACCTAGAACGTAATATTCACCATGCAGTGCTCATATCTTTTGCAGTGCCCCAGACCCTTGAAATACCTCCTCTTGGCCACATGACAATTTATGGTATGGATTTACAACTTCTTCATTATTTACAACACTATTCAACTTGAGCTAGGTTCTTGAGAGGCATATAGAAGTTGGTATTCAAGTATAAGACAAAATATTATGGATCTCAACTTCTTCTTTATTGTATACACAACGTTTCTGGACTTTTCCTTGCCCTTTCGTCAGGCGAATGACGCGGTGAAACGTTGTGTATACAATAAGGAAGACGTTAACCTCCATAATATTTGTCTTATGCTTGACAACTTCTTTATTATATACAACACTTTTCAATTTCTTTATTATTTACAACACGATTTACAACTTCTGCATTGGCCGTTACCATGTCTTGGCATTATTAAAACATTATGTCATCATTTCCATGATTTTCATAATTAAAAGCACCCTTCCTCGACGTCTTTCTATACACAGTATCTCCGTTTCACTTGGCATTGAAATATATCGGTTGGAAAATAGCACAATACCTGAGTTTGTTGACACTTTTCCTGTCAGCCAATCATAAACTCTTTCACTGATATATGTTTGTGTCGCTTTCCCTGATTGGTTCAAACTGAGTTCACGCACCTGTTCATCCAGGTGAATATCGCCAAAGATAACAACTACTTCCTCGAAAGGATTACAAGATAATACTTTGAGAAATATTTCTTGTCGTTGGAATATACGTGTTATAAAGAGTTGATACAAGAATGGAGCCGAAAAAGAAAAACGCGATGGCTGTGACACTGGTCTTTGGAATTTTGGGTGTTTCCCTGCTAATCGCTTCATTTGCGACAGACCACTGGGTGAAATCGTCACCGGTACTAAAGCGGTCCACCCAATCACCTGCAAATGAGACTGACGGCAGTGCTACAAAATACACCGGCAATATCACATTCGGACTTTTTCGTGGATACCGTGTCCTGGATTACGGAATTGGCCCGAGACCGCAGGATATAAATGGTAATTTAATTCGAGTGCAACACCTGGATTTGTGTGACGACAGTGATTTCGACTTGTATGCATGTAACATGTTCGTGGTGAAATAGATTAGTTGAATCGGAGGTTTGACAAGATAAAGGGTTGTCGTGGCATGTACTATGATGTAGGCCACCATCTGGGGAATCATGAATTTAGGTTAACCAAAAACACACAGAGACCCACATTCCTCGGTACCAGGTAATGAAATCACCTACTAACCTATGTCATATATAACATTCAGTGTCACACTCAAAGCCTGTGCCAGATACAGGTTGACATGGCAGCTATAAATGTCTGATTGAATGAGCCCGTATTTGAGCTGAAGGGGTCGTTGTTGGCACAGGTATACAGATGTATGTATACCGAAATGTACCCAGAACAAACTCAATATACAGAAACAACCAAGACCATATGTAGTTATTCCTGTATTGTACCAGTGTCGACGACCCTTTCAGGAATATTAATGACTAAAAAATAAGCCCTTAAAGAGTAATATATAGTCATCCACACTGTTTCCATTGTTTATTGCCCCTCCGTTCTAGTAACTTCTACAAACAGTATTTCTGACTCACATTCTTCATCTGTAGTAGGGGCGGTTGGTAGCCTTGTTAAAGCGTTCGCTTAGTCACGCCAAAGACCTGGGTTCAATTCCCCACATGGGTACAATGTGTGAAGCCCTTTTTCTGGTGTCCCCTGCCATATTTCTGGAATATTGCTAAAAACGGTGTAAAACTAAACTCACTCACTCATCTGTAGTAATTTAGTAATTTTTATTTCACATCTGTGTATCTTCATGTCTGTTTATGAAGTCCTAGCTATCATTTCATGACCTTTGTGTGTCTGTAAGATGCATCTGTCAATTTTCTGATCTCTATCTTTTGTGGTTGTAACTTTGTCCTCTTGACTTGTCATGCTTCTGTATTTAGCTTTCCTATGTTGATAATATTTTGCATGTATGCATTTTATTTCCTTTGTGAAGTTTATGTTTTTGTTCTCTTTAATTCTGGAAAAATCACATATGAAGAGGTTGACAGCTGTTAGTGTTTGATGGAAGTTTGTAGTGGACATTGCTTTTTGTCCAAACTAAATTGTTTTTCAGTTCACATTTCTGTATAATATATATTGTATTCTCAATCACACTTTATTCAGTATGGTTGTGCCATAGGACGTTACATACAAACTTAAGTACAGTTTAGGTACAAATAGTATTGAATGCAGCATATATTTTTAAAACAAAACCAGATTTAATATAATGCTTTTATTATATGCTGTTAGACTTGGTTGACTGTCAATTAATTGGCAAATAAGAGGATTGGCTGTATATACTACCGGTAATATTGATGCTGATAAAGTTAATCACTGGATTGTCTTGTCCAGTCATGATTATTTACAGACTGTCATCATTTGGCTGGAATATTGCTGAGTGTGGCTTACCAGAAGTGGACATTAAATTCTAAAGAACTGAATTTTAGAACAAGCTTACTTGTACAACACTTTGTACACATCTAGTATGACAGAACAAACTTACTGCCAAGGTAGGATCTTTAAAGACACTTTGTAAATCCTGTTAGAATTTCCATCCCCATTTTTTATGAATACAGTGTCAGCTTTCTTCTGTGTGATTTTTCAACACAGTGATATTTTCTCCAGTTGCTATAATACACAGATGTTTTACAGCGGTTTTAGTCCTCTGTTGTGAAGATCTGACAAATCTCTCCAAAGTAAGTTCAGGTGACTTCTAAATAAATGTCATTTGTTGAATAAAAAAATAAGCGTGTATAAATTCATGAGACTTTGGCATGATCACATGTCACCTTGCGGAATCATTTCAGCTTCATTGTCAGATTTGCCAATAGACTTTACTATATTCTTAATTTTCAAGAATTTGCTCTGATTGGCTTGTCAGAACGTCCACTAAACATGACTTTCCCATGGAGGGTTTGATTTTGTCAGATCTTGATGGAAGGAGGTACTGAATTGGAGTAAAAGATCTCCAGTTGGGTAGAGTTGGAGGGTGAGGGTGGTGATGGGTGGTAGAGGAGGAGGGTGAGTTGGAGAGTGAGGGGGTGATAGATTAAGGGGGTAATAGCGTGGCAGAGCAGGAGGGTGGTGAGGTTGGAGGAGTGAGGGGTGGGGTGGGGTGTGTGATAGATTAGGGGGGTAGTAGCGTGGCAGAGCAGGAGGGGTGGGTTGGAGGGTGATAGGGTGTGGCTAGGAGGGTGAGGGGGTTGGGTGTGGTGGTAGGGTGATAGGTTAGGGGGTGGTAGTTCAAGTTGGAGGGTGTGGTGTGTTGACAGGGTGGTGGTAGAGTCGGAGGGCAGGGGTGGGGTGGGAGGATAGTAAGTGGTGAGGGGGTGATAGGGTTTGTAGAATAGGAGGGTGTGGTGTTTGATGAAGGGTGGTTGAGTCGGAGGGTGAGGGTGGCGTTGATAGGGTGAATGGAAGGAGTGAGGAGGAGGCTTGATAGGGAGGTAGTGGTAGAGTGGTAGGTAGGAATATAATAGTGTAATGGTTGAGGCACTAGCTTGGGACATTAAGAGCATGATGGGGCAGGTGGGGAAAGACAAGGTAGTGGAGTAGGACAGGTGGTGATAGGACAGGTGGGGGAAAGACAAGGTAGTGGAGTAGGACAGGTGGTGATAGGACAGGTGGGGGAAAGACAAGGTAGTGGAGTAGGACAGGTGGTGATAGGACAGGTGGTGATAGGACAGGTGGGGGAAAGACAAGGTAGTGGAGTAGGACAGGTGGTGATATGACAGGTGGTGATAGGACAGGTGGGGGAAAGACAGGGTAGTGGAGTAGGACAGGTGGTGATAGGACAGGTGGTGATATTGTGGTGGACTAGAGGTGAGGTACAGTGGGGAATGTATAGCAGTAGGTAAGTGGTTATATATGGTAAACATGGTTATTGTGACAGGAGAAAATCACATTGTGTCTGCATGTTGTGTGTTTCTCTCTCAGTTGTGTGTAGTGGGTCCGATGGGGTCTGCGCCTGGTCAAACAGTTCTGACCCAGCCAAGCGAGCAGACTATATGAAGCGTATTGTCAAGTTTGTCGACAATGTCAAGACTAATGGCACTGGTAATATCTTCTCTCCTCTATCCAAGTACCTTCCACCAAACTTTGCCTACCTAAAACATCCCCGGCTAACCTACCTACCTACCTTCATTGGGCTCACCTGACATATATGTACCTGTAACGACCATACCTGACAACACCCATAATAGCCGTGCTTGACATACCTACCTGACATGTCAACCCATAATGACCCAGCTTGATATAGCCCGGGATAAACCTAGGATGCGTTTCTGCGACATTTCCGCATCAAAATATGAATTGCCGCTGACAGAAATTTGGTTTGGGTCCTGTGGACTCAAAATATTTTAAAAAGCTGCATCCAAAATATACAAGTGCGGCCTAAGTAAATAAATATTGTTATCGTTCACCGCAATCGAGCAAAAGACTATTACGTGAACCAGTTTTAATCCACATACAATAATAACCCTGATTGGTTTATCCCTGTATAGCCACTTATAAAGATCCTGCCTGACATATATCCACCTGTTAGAGCCGATCCTGACATACCATCTGATGGTATATCTCACATGTATAATGAACCCACATGATATACTACTTGACTACATACAACAGACAACATGTACACAGGGTGAGTTGATATACCACCTGACTACAGATAACAGCCATGTACACAGGGTGAGTTGACGTACCACATGACATTAGACAGAAGATCTTTATACAGGGTGAGTTGACGTACCACATGACATTAGACAGAAGATCTTTATACAGGGTGAGTTGACGTACCACCTGACTACAGATAACAGCCATGTACACAGGGTGAGTTGACGTACCACATGACTACAGACAACAGCCATGTACACAGGGTGAGTTGACATACCACCTGACTACAGATAACAGACATGTACACAGGGTGAGTTGATGTACCACCTTACTACAGACAACAGCCATGTACACAGGGTGAGTTGACGTACCACATGACATTAGACAGAAGATCTTTATACAGGGTGAGTTGACGTACCACCTGACTACAGACAACAGCCATGTACACAGGGAGGGTTGGACGTTACCACCTGACTACAGACAACATGTACACAGGGTGAGTTGATATACCACCTGACTACAGATAACAGCCATGTACACGGGGTGAGTTGGACGCACCACCTGACATTAGACAGATCTTTATACAGGGTGAGTTGACGTACCACCTGACTACAGATAACAACCATGTACACACGCGGGTGAGTTGGCAATTACCACCTGACATTAGACAGAAGATCTTTATACAGGGTGAGTTGACGGTATTACCACCTGACTACAGACAACAGCCATGTACACAGGGTGAGTTGATTACCACATGACTACAGACAACAGACATGTACACAGGGTGAGTTGACGTACCACCTGACTACAGATAACAGCCATGTACACAGGGTGAGTTGACGTACCACCTGACTACAGATAACAGCCATGTACACAGGGTGAGTTGACGTACCACATGACTACAGACAACAGACATGTACACAGGGTGAGTTGACGCATACCACTTCACTGCAGATAACAGCCATGTACACAGGGTGAGTTGACGTACCACCTGACTACAGACAACAGCCATGTACACAGGGTGAGTTGACGTACCACCTGACATTAGACAGAAGATCTTTATACAGGGTGAGTTGACGTACCACCTGACTACAGATAACAGCCATGTACACAGGGTGAGTTGACGTACCACCTGACTACAGACAACAGCCATGTACACAGGGTGAGTTGACGTACCACCTGACTACAGATAACAGACATGTACACAGGGTGAGTTGATGTACCACCTTACTACAGACAACAGCCATGTACACAGGGTGAGTTGACGTACCACATGACATTAGACAGAAGATCTTTATACAGGGTGAGTTGACGTACCACCTGACTACAGACAACAGCCATGTACACAGGGAGAGTTGAAGTACCACATGACTACAGACAACATGTACACAGGGTGAGTTGATATACCACCTGACTACAGATAAGAGCCATGTACACGGGTGAGTTGACGTACCACATGACATTAGACAGAAGATCTTTATACAGGGTGAGTTGACGTACCACCTGACTACAGATAACAACCATGTACACAGGGTGAGTTGGCGTACCACCTGACCACAGACAACATGTACACAGTGTGAGTTGACGCACGACCTGACCACAGAAAACATGTACACAGGGTGAGTTGACGTTACCACCTGACTACAGATAACAGCCATGTACACAGGGTGAGTTGACGCATTACCACATGACTACAGACAACAGACATGTACACAGGGTGAGTTGGCGTACCACTTCACTGCAGATAACAGACATGTACACAGGGTGAGTTGGACGTACCACATGACATTAGACAGAAGATCTTTATACAGGGTGAGTTGACGTACCACCTGACTACAGACAACAGCCATGTACACAGGGTGAGTTGACGTACCACCTGACTACAGATAACAGCCATGTACACAGGGTGAGTTGACGTACCACCCTGACCACAGACAACATGTACACAGTGTGAGTTGGCGTCACGACCTGACCACAGACAACATGTACACAGGGTGAGTTGACGTACCACCTGACTACAGATAACAGCCATGTACACAGGGTGAGTTGACGTACCACATGACTACAGACAACAGACATGTACACAGGGTGAGTTGACGTACCACCTGACTACAGATAACAGCCATGTACACAGGGTGAGTTGACGTACCACATGACATTAGACAGAAGATCTTTATACAGGGTGAGTTGACGTACCACCTGACTACAGACAACAGCCATGTACACAGGGTGAGTTGACGTACCACATGACATTAGACAGAAGATCTTTATACAGGGTGAGTTGACGTACCACATGACATTAGACAGAAGATCTTTATACAGGGTGAGTTGACGTACCACATGACATTAGACAGAAGATCTTTATACAGGGTGAGTTGACGCATTTCCACCTAACTACAGATAGCAGCCATGTACACAGGGTGAGTTGGCGTACCACATGACAGACAGATCTTTATACAGGGTGAGTTGACGTACCACCTGACTACAGATAACAGCCATGTACACAGGGTGAGTTGACGTACCACATGACATTAGACAGAAGATCTTTATACAGGGTGAGTTGACGTACCACATGACATTAGACAGAAGATCTTTATACAGGGTGAGTTGACGTACCACCTGACTACAGATAACAGCCATGTACACAGGGTGAGTTGACGTACCACATGACATTAGACAGAAGATCTTTATACAGGGTGAGTTGACGTACCACCTGACTACAGATAACAGCCATGCACACAGGGTGAGTTGACGTACCACATGACATTAGACAGAAGATCTTTATACAGGGTGAGTTGACGTACCACATGACATTAGACAGAAGATCTTTATACAGGGTGAGTTGACGTACCACCTGACTACAGATAACAGCCATGTACACAGGGTGAGTTGACGTACCACATGACATTAGACAGATCTTTATACAGGGTGAGTTGACGCACCACATGACTACAGACAACAGCCATGTACACAGGGTGAGTTGATGCACTCACCTGACATTAGACAGAAGATCTTTATACAGGGTGAGTTGACATACCACATGACTACAGACAACAGCCATGTACACAGGGTGAGTTGACGTACCACTTCACTGCAGATAACAGACATGTACACAGGGTGAGTTGATCGTACCACATGACATTAGACAGAAGATCTTTATACAGGGTGAGTTGACGTACCACCTGACTACAGATAACAGCCATGTACACAGGGTGAGTTGACGCATACCACCTGACTACAGATAACAGCCATGTACACAGGGTGAGTTGACGTACCACATGACATTAGACAGAAGATCTTTATACAGGGGAGAGTTGACGTATTACCACATGACATTAGACAGAAGATCTTTATACAGGGTGAGTTGACGTACCACCTGACTACAGATAACAGCCATGTACACAGGGTGAGTTGGCGTACCACATGACATTAGACAGAAGATCTTTATACAGGGTGAGTTGGCGCACAACCTGACTACAGATAACAACCAGACACACAGGGTGAGTTGGCGCACCACATGACATTAGACAGAAGATCTTTATACAGGGTGAGTTGACGTACCACATGACATTAGACAGAAGATCTTTATACAGGGTGAGTTGACGTACCACCTGACTACAGATAACAGCCATGTACACAGGGTGAGTTGACGTACCACATGACATTAGACAGATCTTTATACAGGGTGAGTTGATCGCACCACATGACTACAGACAACAGCCATGTACACAGGGTGAGTTGACGCACCACATGACATTAGACAGAAGATCTTTATACAGGGTGAGTTGACATACCACATGACTACAGACAACAGCCATGTACACAGGGTGAGTTGACGTACCACATGACATTAGACAGAAGATCTTTATACAGGGTGAGTTGACGTACCACCTGACTACAGATAACAGCCATGTACACAGGGTGAGTTGACGTACCACATGACATTAGACAGAAGATCTTTATACAGGGTGAGTTGACGTACCACCTCACTACAGATAACAGCCATGTACACAGGGTGAGTTGACGTACCACATGACATTAGACAGAAGATCTTTATACAGGGTGAGTTGACGTACCACCTGACTACAGACAACAGCCATGTACACAGGGTGAGTTGACGTACCACCTGACTACAGATAACAGCCATGTACACAGGGTGAGTTGACGTACCACCTGACCACAGACAACATGTACACAGGGTGAGTTGACGTACCACCTGACTACAGACAACAGCCATGTACACAGGGTGAGTTGACGTACCACATGACATTAGACAGAAGATCTTTATACAGGGTGAGTTGACGTACCACCTGACCACAGACAACATGTACACAGGGTGAGTTGACGTACCACCTGACCACAGACAACATGTACACAGGGTGAGTTGACGTACCACATGACTACAGACAACAGCCATGTACACAGGGTGAGTTGACGTACCACATGACATTAGACAGAAGATCTTTATACAGGATGAGTTGACGTACCACATGACATTAGACAGAAGATCTTTATACAGGGTGAGTTGACGTACCACATGACATTAGACAGAAGATCTTTATACAGGGTGAGTTGACGTACCACATGACATTAGACAGAAGATCTTTATACAGGGTGAGTTGACGTACCACCTGACATTAGACAGAAGATCTTTATACAGGGTGAGTTGACGTACCACATGACATTAGACAGAAGATCTTTATACAGGGGAAGACTCAATTGCTCACACACACATTTTCTGATGTCGGTTACACAACAAGAACCTGACTTGATCTGAGTGTGTCTTGACTGATGTTTGGATTAAATAGGTGTGAGGAAACATGTAGTTTTAGGATTTTATATGTTGGGGATTTGTTGAACATCATTTCAGACATCAGCATATGAAAGCCTCAGAGCAAATATGCACAGTCAACGATCAGGAGATCGTGTCATCAACAGAGAGGTCATGTCAATATCCGACTATGCTTGAGCATATTTCCTGCATAGCTCACCCTCAGAGAGCTGTCCTTTTTCACTTGATGTAGCAGCTGCATGGTTATTTCTCAATGACTTGACTTGTCTGACATTGTGTCTAAAATTGACTATGTTCCTCTCTTTTTTCAGGAATACAATAGATAGAAATTTCTTGCTGATAATTTTTCATGGCATTAAAATTTCACTGATGTGATAGCACTTCATGACAAAGCAGGATGATGGACCTTGAGGACCGTCTCCTATGGCATGTCCCCCCCTTCCCCCCCCCCACTCATCCTCTCACTCTGTTTCACCGTGAAGATCCGGGTTAGAATTGGTCTTCAGTAACCCATGCTTGTCGTAAGAGGCGACTAACAGGATCGGGTGGTCAGGCTCGCTGACTTGGTTGACACATGTCATTGTATCCCAACTGGATCACTGGATTGTCTGGTACAGATTCAATTATTTACAGACCACCTCCATACAGCTGGAATATTGCTGAGTGCGGCATAAAACTAAACCCACTCACTCACTCACCTCCTGCGCTGTAAATTCTAAGATGCTTCACAACAAGATCAAAGGCGCCGACAGTTCTTTATCAGGCAATAATGAATGCGGCGTTAATCAACCAACCAACCAATCACCCTGTAAATTCCCTCGCCCCCCCTTGGATACAAGTGTGTATTCAGCCCCACTCCTATCTTGTACTTTCTCATGCAATAATTATTAGTTTAAATGATAATTTCTAGGTTATATCAATGAAAAGAACACATTATCCCTCTAAGAGACTGGTGTTCTTACTGTCTACTTATCAGGGGGTGGAAATAACCCATTGCCCGTACTATCGTCCGAGTCCAGTGTTTTTTTCTGTCGGGCAAGCAGATTCTAGTATCTATATCACACTGTACCACTGTAACAGGAAGTGTATTTTAGCCCCATGATCCCTCCTGCGCTGTCAGGTCAATGCTCATGCTGCTGATCACTGGATTGTCTGGTCCAGACTCGATTATTTACAGACCACCGCCATATAGCTGGAATTATGATTGCTGAGTGTGGCGTAAAACTGAACCCACTCACTCACCTCCTGCGCTGTAAATTCTGAGATGCTTCACAACAAGATCAAAGGCGCCGACAGTTCTTTATCAGGCAATAATGTACACTTTTGTATGACGCCACACTGAATTGATGTCATTACACCATCCTAGTCTGCCCCCTTGAAATCAGACGCACCCTTGGTAACCGATACCAGGACTGACATCAGTTGTCATTCCTATAGCACAACTCAGTTAGCGCTGCGTTTCATGGTTTGCAGTTGCTTCAGTTGCCTGTTATCACTGGTGGAAACATTAAGTTTAACTCTAACAACAAAAAAATGCCTCGGCTTGAATCACAATTAAACAGCAACACAGTAGCAGTCCCACAAAGCATCCGTGGAATGTCACGTGAACAGTCATCTTCATGTAGATGTACAGGGCCCCGTTCCTCAAAGCGATCGTAAAGCGCTAAGGTGATCTTAACTCCCATACTTTAACATAGACTTACGACTGTCGTAGCGCTACGATCGCTTTGAGGAACGGGGCCCTGATCACAATATACTAGTATAGGAAGTAAACAAATGTTTATGTTGTCCCTCGTGGTTTACAATCATCACAAATGTTATTGAAATAGTATAGACAAGATGTTTAATATAGACTGTCTTGAAACTTTTGTAATTTGTTCTAATGGTGAAGACAGTATCTGAACTTCGGGGGCAGACACATCAATAGAACAGCACGTCAGTTAGCCCTAAATGAGGGTTGTTAATTTACTTTTTTATTTAGGTCACCGACATTGTTTTTATTTGTTTTGTGCCCTATCTATATTGTTGGTAAGTATTGAATTTGGCACCTTAGAAAAGAAACACAGGTCACTCTCATGATTTAGCAATATTGGTTTGTGTCAAACCTGTACTTTATTACGCTATACTTTATTTTATTTTATTATAGGATATTTATATAGCGCACATATCCACGCACTAGTGCATGCTCAAGGCGCTGGTATTTTTTCCCTGATCATTGGATGTCAATCTCAACGGCACATTGCATTATCAATCTCAACTCCCTGGGGAGTATACAACTCTTGCAGCCACTAGGCGCACCGAGTTATTGTGGCTTTCTCATTCTAACGAGGTACCCATTCACAGCTGGGTGGACTGGGACACAGAGTCACAGTACTTTGTCCATGTTCACTGCACGTTGCTGTACCCGCAACTAGGTGTTTGCACGTATTCATGTGGCCACCATCTGGTCAAATACCAACGAATTCGTGGGTTCTTTTAAGTGCACAGGGTTGTGCATAGACATTCTCTTCCCACAGAGGGTACTTGTCATATCTTCCTACGAACCTCTGTTCTAATACGGCCCTTTCATGGTGCAAATGTTCAGGATTCGTGATTGGTTGCAATCAGGTTTAGCTGTGCAATCAGCGACATTGTTTCAAAAGTGATCATTCGCAAGGTCTTGGTAATTTCCGTATGCTTCTGGAAAACTGGAACCTCTTCGCATGCACGATGCGCAAATGTTTCTTCTAGACAGAACTCAGTCAAGTAATGGCAGATCAATGGCGTCTCCATCACCCTCGTTGACAACGGACAAGCTAGCCATTAAATGCTGTGTGTGTCACATCAACACAAGTCCCCGGCAGAGGAAGGATATTTGTGGCCCAACATTTGCTTGTAATAGTCAAGCTGGATCTAATTCGATGTAACACGTGTTCTGATTGGATAGAAAGAAGGGAGACAATTCCTGTTGCGATTTTTTGCTGCTAGGGTATTTTACGGGAACCGGGAAATATGTCCGTATCAGAACAGAAGTTACGTGGGAAGATATGACAAGTAACCTCTGTGCGAAGAGAATGGTGGACAGAGTGAACTGTAAATCTGACATTCTGTTTACTGCATGTGTTTGAATGGGTCAGTTTCATGGCAGTACTATGCATATATTCTGTAAAAATAACTCCCATTAACCTACAAGGATTCATTTGACAAATGTGTTCTCGTTGTCATGGTGATAAAAAACATTGCTTATGAAATAGTTGTTTTGGCTTCTTAATGTTCGCAGTGACGTTCTGTAGATGTTTAAAATGTATACACATGTGATGCCCGAGCATTGGGGGAGATTGTGATCTGAATGAGCAGGAAAGTAGTATTCAACCCTTAGCTCACCTTCCACATGTTTTATAGCTCACCTGGTCATCTTGGTTTCAGTGAAGGATCTCATCGATTATGGTTTGTTTAACTTTGGACTGTGGGTCTCCACCATAGTTATGCTTGCCTTGGGGATTGTCTGGGGGCTGGTATCCCTCGGTTTCACGGCTTTCAACGTTGTCGGCAAACCCATCGAGACCATCACCGGACCGGCCGGACTCTATCTTTGGAATGGATTGGCAGGTAAGTAACTCAGACAACTGAAGTAAAATTCCAAACGTCTATTCTGAAGACATTTTGGTTTGCATTAAAACTACTCACGAAAAACCATCCAATTCATATTGGTTGTGTTTGCCAATACATTAGGGGATGGTTGGGAGCGCATGCAAGGTAGTTTAGAAGTGGAAGACAGTGGAAAATGATAGACAAGGCCTTTTGGCATCAGACTAGTGACTTTTGGCATTAGACTAGTGGCTTTTTATTGTTAGACTTGAGTGCTGCTTTGAATTAGAATTCTGTAGTGCTTATAAATCTTCCATAGTTTCCTCATTTGTAATTGTCATCTGTTATCACATTAAGTTCCTTGTTCAGGGATGCGTGAAGGTCCGGGTTAGAATATTGGCCTTCAGTAACCCATGCTTGTCGTAAGAGGCGACTAACGGGATCGGGTGGTCAGGCTCGCTGACTTGTTTGACACATGTCATTGGGTCCAAATTGCACAGATCCATGCTCATGCTGTTTATCACTGGATTGTCTGGTCCAGACTCAATTATTTACAGACTGCCATCATATAGCTGGAATATTGCGCGTACAACTTACTCACTCACTCACTCCTTGTTTAGGTCAAAGATAAGTGTTTCAAATTTAGTTGATAAGTTTTTCAGTTAAATTTAGACAAATGCACATGTTAAGTCCACTGCGCATCAATGTCTTTAAAAGTGCAATCAACTTTATATCTGTGGTTTAATTCAGTGAGATTGTAGTTTTATCAAAAGTGAAAATCATTAACTCACTTTTCACTCAGGGTCATTGAGTACCGGGCTGACATTTTCTGTCATGTTCTTGTCTGATGTGTTGAAACATTTCCACTGAGCATGATATTCCAGTTGTTTTTGTACACCTATTTAATGTGCAGCGTTGGGTGTACCAGAAACGTAGGATTGTGGATTCAAATTCCACATTTGTGCCGATTATGTTTCAAGGTTTGTCAACGCCATACCAAGAGATGCAGGTTCAGTGATATGTGTCTGCTTCAGATGTACGTCACACCCCTGAAGATCCGTGGTTAGCTTATCATTCGAGGCGACTAACAGGATCGGGTTGTCAGGCTTGCTGACTTGGTTGGCACATGTGATCGTATCCCAATTGCATAGATCGATGATCATACTGCTGATCACTGGATTGTTTGGTCCAGACTCAATTATTTGCAGATGCCTCTATTAGTGGTGTTCCGATGAATTGAAATAATCGAAGATTGGTCGCAGTGACCAAACAACCAAGCAATTGATCACATTTTCTCATAATCGAACACAAACGATTTTGGAACTACTGTTTTAGTCTTTGAAACTCTTGTCGATGGAACATATATTCGAAGTTGTCAGGGCCTGAAAATGTGTTTAATTCTTAGAAAACTCACTTCAATAACTGAAAAGTCATGACTTATAATAGTTGAAGACTCTGAGTAGTTTATGTTCATGATATATTAGTCATCACTTTAAAGTAGCAAGTTGCATCATGTTATACTTATCTGCAATAACAACCTGAATAGAAAAATCTGAGAAATGACGCTAACCAATTTTTTTCGATGATTTCTCGTTGGTAATGAAGCAATCATCAATTGTGAGATTTCAGCCAATTCCCAACACTGGCTGAATATGGTTGGAATATTGCGTGTGGAGTTAAACAACAAACAAACAAACAAACAAACAAACAAATCAGATCTACATCAGGCTTATTCCAACATCAAGTTGACATGCAATGTTGTAGCTCAAATAATGTTCAAATCTGACTTAAATCAACTCGCTCACACCTTGTCTCACAGTCCCCGAACCACATTATTTTCCCTACAGCCTATCCCTCCCTGCAATGCGAAATCCCTCAATGAAGCAAGTCTCCCTGGGGCTCCTTTTCAATTTAAATGTTTTGCTTTTTTTGTTACAATCGAAATTATATATATTCAGAAACTAAGCATTAGTCTGATTCACACCAAGTGGTTGCCTGTTATCTTGGTGTAAAGTGCTACACTGAGGTTAAAAAATTATCTGAACTTTCCTACTTGGGCATGAGATGACTAACAGGATCAGGTGGTCAGGCTCGCTGGCTTTTATGATGTATGTCGTATCCAATTGTGAAGATTGATGCTCATTATGTCAATCATTAGATTTTCTGGTCCAGACTTGATTATTTACAGACCGCCATCAAATAGCTGTAATATTGGCAATTGCAAAATTAAACAAACAAACCATACTTGGACATCAGTTTTCTACTCAGAGGCTGATTACACATCAAATACAGAGGGGCGGTGGGGTAGCCTAGTGGTTAAAGCGTTGGCTCCTCACGCCCGAAGACCGGGTTCGAATCCCCACATGGGTACAATGTGTGAAGCCCATTTCTGGTGTCCCTAGCCGTGATGTTGCTGGAATATTGCTAAAAGCGGCGTAAAACCAAACTCAGTCAGTCAGTCAAATACAGAGACAACAATCATTACCATTTGTGGAGGATCATTTCGTCAGATCTTGCCGTATCTGGGACCATATTCTACTGATACCATTAACATTACTGATGTCTTGCTAATTTTGTCAGTTACTCATTGTCAGTAAAATAAACTGTTGAATGACATCACTACATTCATTGTAATGTATACGGTTCTCATGTGAAACTGGGATGTATATGAAACTGGGGTGTAAGTGAAATAATGAAACAGGTATGTATATGTGTAGTGAAACGGGGATGTTCTGTTGATGAAATTGGGGTGTATAGTGAAACGGGGATGTTCTGTTGGTGAAATTGGGGTGTATAGTGAAACAGGGATGTTCTGTTGGTGAAATTGGGGTGTATAGTGAAACGGGGATGTTCTGTTGGTGAAATTGGGGTGTATAGTGAAACGGGGATGTTCTGTTGGTGAAATTGGGGTGTATAGTGAAACGGGGATGTTCTGTTGGTGAAATTGGGGTGTATAGTGAAACGGGGATGTTCTGTTGGTGAAATTGGGGTGTATAGTGAAACGGGGATGTTCTGTTGGTGAAATTGGGGTGTATAGTGAAACGGGGATGTTCTGTTGATGAAATTGGGGTGTATAGTGAAACGGGGATGTTCTGTTGATGAAATTGGGTTTGTATATGAAACGGGAATGTTCTGTTGGTGAAATTGGGGTGTATAGTGAAACGGAGATGTTCTGTTGATGAAATTGGGGTGTATAGTGAAACGGGAATGTTCTGTTGGTAAAACTGGGGTCTATATGAAACTGGGGTGTAAGTGAAACTGGGATGTATATGAAACTGGGGTGTATAATGAAACGGGAATGTATAGCGAAAATGGATGTGGTAAAACTGGGGTGTATAGTGAAACTGGGATGTATATGAAACTGGGGTGTATAATGAAATGGGAATGTATAGTGAAACTAGGATGAATAGTGAAACGGGGAGGTATTATGAAAATGGACTTGGTGAAACTGGGGTGTATAGTGAAACTGGGATGTATATGAAACTGGGATGTATAATGAAATGGGAATGTATAGTGAAACTAGGATGAATAGTGAAACGGGGAGGTATTATGGAAATGGACATGGTGAAACTGGGGTGTATAGTGAAAGGGGTATGCATTGTGAAACTGGAATGTTCAGTTGGTGAAACTGGGATGTTTAGTAAAACTGGGATGTATAGTAAAACTGAATATCTGTAGGTGAAACAAATGTTCTGTATGTAAAACAGGGATGTTAAGTCGGTGAAACACGATGTTATGTAGTGAAACTCTTAAATAAGTGAACCTCTAATGTTACGAAGGTGAAACTGTGCTGATTGTATGGTGGTGAAACAGCTTTACACCTGGTAGAGTGGGTGGTTGCATGTGCAATATGGAACAAGATAAAGCCATGCAATGCAAGCTAGCCACCAGGAAGTGGGTCAGGCTAGCAGTAACACCTAGCTTAGTGTCTGGCGTGGTCACCACAGGAAAGTATGAGATTACATTCTCTGAAGCCTATCTGAGATACAGATACCAGTCTTGTTGTGGCAAGCAGGGGCGTGGCTCACACTTGATCAATGTTTAAGGAGGCAGGTCACGCTAATGCAAGGCAGCTTATCGTGTTCTTGGCCAGTAACAAAATGGATTGTCACTATACCTGGGATTTACCTGGCTTGTTTACATGGGGGGCCCTGGGGAGTCTCTGCCCATCTGGGAACACAGGGGTCATGTTGTATAATCATAGGTATAAAAAGAGGGGTCCCTGTCTGCAAAATGGAGGTTCCAGAAAGATGTCCAGTCAAAGATGTAACGGGATGGGTGTGCTGTTATGTGTACACGTGACTACACGAGAGATTATTACAATAAACCACAGAATGCAGCACAAAATGTCTCTACAAGTTTTATATATTAAAAACAAAACAAGGTACTTATTTATGATTATACCAGTCAACCAACCTCATTATAAGTGAACCGCCTCCGTGGTGTAGTGGTTAGAGTGTCCGCCTGGAGAGCTGAACGTCGCGGGTTTGATCCCCGACCGCATCATACCAAAAGACGTTAATATTTGGTACTTGTTGGTCCCTGTCTGGCGCTCGGCGTTAATGGGTACAATAAGGACTGGTCGGCTCGGAGTCAGTATAATGTGTCTGAGTGGGGTATTCATGCTTCACTGCGGCATGGTATCTCAGTGGGCTAGCACTATAAAACCAGCTTAGTCTGGGCTAGTACAAGCAGCCACACATACACATACACACGCATGCATGTCGTCATATGAGCGAAATATTCTCAAGCACGACGTAAAACCAAATTTCACCTCACCTCATAGTGTGACTGTCTTTTAAAAGGGGTAAAAAGATAGAAATAAACTAGGTGGTGACTGTGTGAAATTAAATAGCAATGATCTATATTTTTACAGGGATTTTTTTGTACACATTTTTTAGAAATCTGTTGAGTAAAATGTTGCATGCTAAGAAGTTATTATGGACAAGAGATATAGCTTTCTTCAACTGAACTGACTGTATATGTTTCCGTGCGATCACAAACTGGTTACAAACATTTTGAGTGTGTATGGCATATTTTAAAAATGTTAAATGGTTTTGTACAGAAATATATTAAATGTGGTTTTGAAATATGAAAATTGCGGCATTCATCCCAGAAAATGCATACAAATGTTTTGCATCCAATTTTATAATTGTAAGGCCAGTGAGTTAGAAGGTTTTTGTGTGATTAATGCCAGTGTTATTAAACTTGTATTGTCTTGCCCAGACAATTGCCCTGGATCATCCAGCTAGTATATTGATCAATGGATCCAGGATGCTGATTAAAATAAACTGATTTTCCTTGATGTTAACGTGAGTTACCTCAAACACTAGGGATGTGTATTGGCAAATCAATTATATTGCAACGTATTGTGATTCAGGTACCCATATTGCAATTTATTATGGGAACTTAAGTGTTTGACAGTGAAACTAATGTATGTTGATCTTATTTTCTACATTCTACGTCCTTAAAAATATATGTTATGGTTCTGATAACTGTAATCTCAAAATTAGGTTGCGTAGTCAGGGATTCTTGTTTCTTTCTGTTTTATACAATTTATCATGTTTATAGTGTTATAGTAGGCCATTTTGTCATTGAATAGTGTTGAGAATTGGTTAAAATCTCATAATTAATGATTGGTTCATTAAAACCGATCAATCATCGAAAATAATTGGTTACCGTCATTTCTCAAATTTTCCTGGTTATGTTTGGTAATGCTCAAAAACATAGAGAAAAAAACCATGTAGTTATTTCGTGTGTTTAGCAAATTGCACAAAATGCATCTGCAAAATTACACATACTACAAGAAAAATGACTAGTTTGTTAGGAACATAAATTTCCTTGAGTCTATAAGATAGATTTAATCATGACTTGGAACGAGCTTGTAGTTCTTCCTTAACTTCCAGAATTGTTTGTGTTCTGTTATGAGAAGACATGATATTCTCTGAAAATGACTATTGTGAAGAGACTGTTACACAGTAAATACATGTCTCAGGTTCATTAAATTATTCATTGGAACTAAAAATTGAGTTATTTCCTTTGGATTGTCTGGTCTTATTAAATCCATTTTGGGTTGGTAACATTTTGAAGTTACTAGCCCTGATGTCTGGCTGGGTTTTTGGCTTATTGCATATTGCGGTATGCTGGTATTCCGGTAAAAACCGTGCAGTCCTATCTAACACAACTTTGAATGTTATTTCAGTTACTTCTCACGGTATCAGCTTGGTTTGGGAGAAAAGGCCAAAGTGATAATGGTCTCATAAAGGTTTACCACTTCTACAAGGGCCGGTGGGGTAGCCTAGGGGTTATAGCGTTTGCTCGTCACGCCGAAGACCCGGGTTCGATTCCCCACATGGGTACAATGCGTGAAGCCCATTTCTGGTGTTCCCTGCCGTGATATTGCTGGAATATTGCTAAAAGCGGCGTAAAAGCATACTCACTCACTCACTTATACAAACCCACACACATTGGTATGGTGCTGACAAACCGAGAAACGTAATAACTGGGATTCAAACCCAAATTAGACCCGTGAAGGTCCGGGTTAGAATTGATCTTCAGTAACCCATGCTTGTTGTAAGACTAAGAGGCGACTAATGGGATCAGGTGGTCAGACTTGCTGATTTGGCTGACGCTTGTCATCGTATCCAAGTTGCGTAGATCGATGCTCATGCTGCTGATCACTGGATTGTCACAATTATTTACAGGCCGCTGCCGTATAGCTGGAATATTGCTGAGTGCGGCGTAAAACTATACTCACTCACTCACTCAAATCCAAATTGGTACTGTTACAGAATACTGGATACCTAACAGCCATATGCTTTAGTGTCACGTGCACCTCTGTTATGAAGCTGTAAAATTAGAAAAAGTAAGGGAGCATCAAAAGAAGAAATAACAATAAAATTCAGATTATTTGTGACGACTTTCAGTTAGTAAAACTAACCAACGATTTTGAAAATGAAAGGTAAGTTATCACAAATAAAAAATATATGCGTCTTTGAAAGTATGGAGCTATGGTATTCTGGGTGTTGGAGCGAATGAGTGTGGGAAAGTTGCCTAACACTCTCCTAATCCTAACCCTAACCCTAACTCAAACCTAACCCTAACTCTAACCCTAACCATATTCGTTAAACTAACCCTAAAGAAGATTATTAAGTCACGGGTATCCAAGGGCTAAAAAAGTAAGTACACTAAGGTGGCGAAGTACTAAAAACTGGAGTCAAGTTGTGCACATTTTTTACGCAGTTCCAAAGTTTTCAAAGATGGCGGAAGGTATCTGGTATTCTGTAATCTTTCCCCCAAATTCATAGCTTTCTGACAGTGGCTTAGATGACTGACCACCCATGCCATTTTGTTGTTGAAGATACCATGAAGGGTTTGAACGGTCAATGCTGATGTAGATGTTAGTGATTTGTCTTCTCTATCAAAGATGGGTACAACATGTGAAGCCCATTTCTGGTGTCCCCCGCCGTGATTTAGCTGGAATATTGCTAAAAGCGGCATAAAACTAAACTCACTCACTCACTTTCTATCAAAGCTGATGATATAGATGGCTTGTCCTTTCTGTTAGTTGCTGATGTGGTTTTTCATCTGTTTCAGGAACCTTCTCATTACTAGGGGCTCTTCTCTATGTTGGATTGTTCACCAAAGATTTGGCCACTAATGTTTTACCGAAAGACGATGTGGACATTGGTTGGGATTCAAATGATCGCACACAGCTCGACTACTCTTTCTTTTTTGTGGTCGGGGCAGTCTTGTCCTTCTTCGTCAGTAACATCATACTGGTGGTATCCGGCCAGAAGCTGTCCTGCAGCTACAACAGGGCAGCAGAGAAGGAGCTGGACAATGGCATGATCCTCTACTGAGTGGTCAGTCGATCTTCTCAGAACACAGTGTGGAACTGGTCAGTCAAGCACCCTCGAGCCAGTTGGACATGGACAGTGGGGCACACAGCGTGGCAGTCGTCAGTCAAGTGGAACCTAATGTGACTCTAGCTGTCTTTCGTGATGTTTGGTACTTAATGTGACCCAAGGGGCCTTGTGTGACTCTTGGGACCTTGTGTGACACTTGGGACCAATGTGACACTTGGAACCCGGTCTAACTCTTGGAACCTTGTGTGATTCTTGGGACCTAGTGCAACTCTAGGGATCTGGTGTAACTCTTGGGACCAAGCATGACACTTTGAACCTAATGTGATGCTTGGGACCTGGTGTGACACTTGCAACTTAGTGTGACTGTTGGACTCGAGTGTGGCTCTGGGGACCTAGTGTGACTCTAGGGACCTTGTGTTACTCTAGGGACCTTGTGTGACTCTAGGGACCTTGTGTGACTCTAGGGACCTTGTGTGACTCTAGGGACCTTGTGTGACTCTCGGGACCTAGTGTGGCTCTGGGGACCTAGTGACTCTAGCGACCTTGTGTTACTCTAGGGACCTTGCGTTACTCTAGGGACCTTGTGTGACTCTAGGGACCTAGTGTGACTCTCGGGACCTAGTGTGGCTCTAGGGACCTTGTGTGACTGGGGACCTTGTGTGACTGGGGACCTTGTGTGACTGGGGACCTTGTGTGACTCTGGGGACCTTGTGTGACTCTGGGGACCTTGTGTGACACTTGCAACCTAGTGTGACTGTTGGACTCTAGTGTGGCTCTGGGGAACTAGTGTGACTCTTGGGACCTAGAGTAACTCCCGAGACCTAGTGTGATTTATGGGACCTATTGGGACCTAGTGTGAGCCATGGTCCAAGTGTGTACTTAGAAATTGGGAGTCTCTTGGTACCAAGTGTGACTTTAAATTTAGGGATGACTCCATGACCTTGGATCACTCTGGGCATCTTGTGTGACTACTGCCATGCTTCCCTATGCAGCTGAAGACCCACCAATCACCACCACACACAGACACACACAGACACACACACTGTACACACATACACACTGTACATACACTCTGTAAATAGCAAATGCTTTTGCAAACCTTGTTATGTCATGTTCGTCTTAAGAACCCATGTAAATGTATTTATGCAAGACATCCTCACCACGATGATGTCAGTCCCAAGTCTAGTCTCATTCATTCAGAAGTACATCCCTTCCCTGCATCAGAAGCCAAAACATCTATAATCAAACATCAGTCAGGGTTGGTACTGATACGGACCAGAATTCTCATCTTGATTTTACAGTGAAACCCATACATCTGGCTTTCCTACAATCACAGAGTAGATTATATAATGTTATATACACTCTATTTATGTAAGAGGACCTTTCTATATTTACATATGATATATTATGATGACAGGTTTTTGGGTTTATCAGAAACCATATGCTGGTATGTGGACTCTGGGTTTATGATCATGATTATGATTGGTAAACATGCGTGCTGTTGGTAATTGTCAACAACCAGCCTTCTTCTTGACCCAGTTGAACTTATAACAGATAACAAAAACCCATCTTCAGAGATGACTTGCCAAGACTTTTCATGATTTTCTGTTGCTGTGTTTTGAACAATTTGTGCATGGTAGGGGAGATAACTCTTACAAACAAGAGCTTGTGCTTTCCTGTAAATATATATAATGAGTCATCTTCCCCATCACCTTTTTGAGCTACGCATCATACATATTTTTTAAGTATTTTGTTTGTTTAGAAATGATACGATATATAATTTGAATGGAAATTAAAATCCCAGAATGACAGTACTCTGAACATTCCTGTATTATACCCTTAATGTTGCTTGACATTCTTTTTCTATAACCATGGTGACTCAATAATCCATTTTTGCTTGAAGTGTCCAGATTTCTGTTAATTTTGATGGTCTAGTGGTCGAGGATATCAAAACAGAAAATAGCATGTGCATGCTTTTGAGAGGCATTCTGAAAGATGATGTTGGAATCAGTGTCCTGAAACTCACTGCTATACTATATGAGGCAGCATTTAAATTTGGAGTGCAGCAATTCGAAATGCCATGATAAAATATATTTCTGTAGGCAGATAACAACCCAAAGACCTGAATGAGTGAAAAAATGGTGATAGACTGTTTCTTTGTTAACTGGGGCAGTGGGGTAGCCTAGTGGTTAAAGCATTCGCTCGTCACACCGAAGACCCGGGTTCGATCCCCCACATGGGTACAATGTGTGAAGCCCATTTCTGGCGACCCCACCGTGATATTGCTGGAATATTGCTAAAAGTAGCATAAAACCATACTCACTCATTATCTCTTTGTTAACTGTTGCAAGTCCATCGCAAAAAAGCCAAAATAATCCCAGACAGCTGATTTGTAGGAGAGGACAGCCTTTTTATCCTGTTGTTGCTTACAGTTACATATCGTTATTGTTTTCGTAAGAATTAAAAAGGCGTTTTTAGTAATGTTGATACATGTTTACATCCATTGTTTCAATTTTTAAGGTCCTGTATTGCAGTGCCTTAGAGTTTCCGTGTGTTGTTTTACCCTCAGTTTAATCATAATGTACTCACTCGTCATGAGGGGTGGTGGGGTAGCCTAGTGGTTAAAGCGTTTGCTCGTTATGCTGAAGACCCGGGTTCAATTCCCCACATGGGTACAATGTGTGAAGCCCATTTCTGGTATCCCTTGCCATGATATGCTGGAATATTGCTAGAAGCGGTATAAAAGTAAACTCACTTGCTCCCTGGTCATGGTGACACACATCTTTAGGTGAAGGTGAAGATGTGTGTCTGACAGTCTCGTTAAAGATGATCTTTTACTCCTAGTATGACGCCCCCCCTCTGCTTGACATTCAGACAAAACTGTTGTAGGTCATCTGTTTCGGTGAATCATCCAGTCGGTTTTGATGCTTCTAAATTCTTTGTACGGTTAAACATGAGTAAGAAATGGGCAGGTCTGAATGAAAATGATAAAGTTTTTACTATTACATTGTGAGATATATTTTATATGCTTTTTACTTTTTGCCTAGATATTTAAACATCTATTTTATGAGTTTGTACATGAACCGGATTGGTCGACAAGCTGTATATATATATATACATATATATATATCTCATATCAAGACACTCTATTCTAATGCATCTATTCTAATAGTTATTACATAAAATTTCAAAGAAGCCTGCTTTAATAAATTAAAAATTAACAGATTTCAATAAATTTTGTGAACTATCAGTATTCATCTGAAGAGACTGACTATGGGGGGATTTGTGTGTTCTTCATGCAGAAACGTTCTCACAACAAAGTAAAAGATCAATTTTATGTATTTTTGGGGCTGGACACTGTCCATTGAAAACTGTGTGTTCCATCCTTTTCAGTTGTGATGAGCATTTACTCCAGATTATCTCCCTTGTCACAGCGCTGTACAATCATTGGCCCCATCACTGCTGTTATATACATGTATATATCTTGTGTTTTGTTGTTGTGATTTGGGCTTGGCGGTTTTGTTGTTGTTTTGTTGTTTCAGTGGCATTTTGTTATCACTGAACGATGTATACCCACCGACCTACCCTCTATCTCTCAATGGAACTGCCCACACTTTTATGTGGAGCATTCCATTATGAAATATAGGGAATTATCAAAATGATTCTAGTCGATGATTACAAATTGATTGTTATGATTGTGTGAGTCTAGTACATATATTTCCTTGCCTGTGATGATATGGAAGTCATTGTTTTAGAATGTTAATTTGTCTTGTTTGAAGTGATACCATTTTAAACTTACATTGGCCTCGGTCAGCCTGTCTCTCCAAGTGTTCTCACTTTGCCAGCAAGTATTGTTCTCAAATAAAACCCCACCTGACTGTGGTAATCCCTAGAACAATAGGGATCAAACTAGCGCCGAGTGCTGCAGGCATAAGGGGTGTAATTGTTTAGACATGCTGTATCTGTACCGGTAATATACAGAATTTATTTTATATTCACTTCATTAATCTCACAAAATTACATATTATTTCAGTTGTATAAAGCTTTATTATGTGGCATTATCTTAATTTGTCTCATCTCAAATGCACAATAAGTGGCATATTTTTTTCAGTGACACTTACATGGAAAGAGACAAGATTTATTTAGAATTCAAA
The DNA here is from genome assembly GCF_003918875.1 of Haliotis rubra. Classification (NCBI taxonomy): domain Eukaryota; kingdom Metazoa; phylum Mollusca; class Gastropoda; order Lepetellida; family Haliotidae; genus Haliotis; species Haliotis rubra. Next base: position 128,054 of record NW_025767305.1, on the reverse strand, counting down.
TACAGTATTCCTTTTATTTGTGTTACAGGTAATGCTACCAGATTACCGATGTTCGGTAAAAAACGGTCAAGACAAACTCAAAGTGACTGTAAATTTAATGTCATTGTGACTGTAGTTTATTTTGTTGAATATGTTGACAACTTGTTGATGCAATGTTGACATTATGTTGACTACTTGTTGATGCAATGTTGACAACTTGTTGATGCAATGTTGACAACTTGCTGATGCAATGTTGACAACTTGTTGACACCTTGTAGATGCACTGTTGGCATGTTGACAACTTGTTGATGCAATGTTGACTATGTTTACAACTTGTTGACACTGTTGACAACTTAATGGTGCAGTGTTGGCACTGTGTTGTGTTGATGACTTGTTGATATCTTGTTGTCACTATGTTGATAGCTTGTTGATATCTTGTTGACACTGTGTGGACAACTTGTTGGTGCAATGTTGACACTGTGTTGATAGCTTGTTGATGCAGTCTTTACAACTTGTTGATGGAGTGTTGACAACTTGTTCATGCAGTTTTGACACTGTGTCAACGACTTATCAAAGCAGGGTTGACAACTGTTGACAGTTTGTGGACTTTTAAGATGTTTTCAAGACATTCCACTTAACATTTATTCTTCATGCTATGAAACATGTTTAAATTTGTTGTTGGATACATTTTGTAATTTATTTTAAAGAAAACATATATCTTTTTGTATATAGCATGTTAATGAAAAGACATTGGGAGCTGGCAGCATTAAACAATGTCTAATGACTTATGGACAGGGGTTTGGGAACAAGCATACAACTGATGATACATTCCAGCAACCATATGTCTGTGTCTTTGTAAAATTATTGATAAATGTGTTGAAGAAATGGCTCCACTCAAATTTTTCAGACACTTGTTAAATTTAGATTTCAGCATTATTTTTGTATGGTATTCTTTCATGATTGTACACGGGCCTCCATAGGATTCCAGTTCTGATTATAATTGTATGGTGTCTACAATCAAATAACTCCCTCCAGACTATTGTGTTATACAGAGAGGGGTATTTGATGGTTACACGGTAGCCCAGTGGTGCAAGTGTCTGAACCATTTCTGTACCTCACCATCTCATGATGTCCCCATCACATGTAAGCCCATCAGTTTCTACTACATAGATGCTTTTATCTTCTTATCTAGACCTGCTTAATTCATATACTGTAAATACGGTTATAATGAACTCAAAGGGACATTAATTTGAGTTTGTTATATCCCTAGTATGTTACGCGCATTTTGACTAAAATATACGCAAGTGGACATGACCCCAAAAGTTGTTCGTTATATCAGTCAGTTCGTTATAAGCATTGTCTTCTTGTTTTGGTCTTGATGCAGCTGCTTGTTTCTCCTCTGTCTCATGTTGCAAGGCAACAACCCCAGTATTCTAGTGTCTACCCAGTAATCGGTGTCTACCCTAGCTTCTAGAGTCTACCACATTAAACCTCTGTCTACCCTAGTATTCCCTTTTCTACCCTAGCATTCAAGTGTACACCACATTAATCCACCATCTACCCTAGTATTCCCTTTTCTACCCTAGCATTTAAGTGTCTACCACATTAATACACTGTCTACCCTAGTATTCCCTTTTCTACCCAAGCATTCAAGTGTCTACCACATTAATCCACTGTCTAATGGCTATTTAAGTGTCTACTTTAGTATTATTCCTCTGTCTACCCCAGTATTCAAGTGTCTACCACATTAATCCACCGTCTACCCTAGTATTCCCTTTTCTACCCAAGCATTCAAGTGTCTACCACTTTAATCCACTGTCTAATGGCTATTTAAGTGTCTACTTTAGTATTATTCCTCTGTCTACCCCAGTATTCAAGTGTCTACCACATTAATCCACCGTCTACCCTAGTATTTCCTTTTCTGCCCTAACATTCAAGTGTCTACCACAATGGCTATTTAAGTGTCTACTCTAGTATTCCTCTGTCTACCCCAGTATTCAAGTGTCTACCACATTAATCCACCATCTACCCTCTATTTAAGTGTCTTCTCTAGTATTCCTCTGTCTACCCCAGTATTCAAGTGTCTACCAAAGTAATCTGGTGTCTGCCTTGAATTAATGTGTCTACCCTAGTATTCCTCCGTCTATCACAGTATTATAGTTTACCCCAGTATTGAGTCTAAGCTTCCAAGATATGGCTTCTTAACATATCTTTCATCCACGTGTTGGGCTGAATGAAGCATTATTTTCCCAACTCCTTTAAGTGATGGCAGTGAATTTAGTGATGTCTACCAGTGTCTACCACAGCGACCCCCTGTCTACCCAACTACTGCATCTCCTAGTCTTAGAGTCATGAGTATCAGAACTTCCATACTTCGACTACAGTCATAGCTCTGAGATCATTTGTGGAATTGGGTCTTATTCCAGGTACCATCGTCTCATCACCTGATCTCTTGTAGTCATGACAACCTGTCAATGTTTTTTTTCATGATTCTGTTTCTGCTTTAAAGTGATTTCTGTGTGCTGTCTTTTTTGTGCTGATCTTTTTGTGTTGCAATATGACTTACTTCGACGAAGAGACGACTGATCATGAGTCACACATTGTTGGTATTTCAGAGGTTTTGTACCCACTTGCTTCCTCCATCACGGTGAATACATACAGGTGCTTGTGAGTTCACTAAGGGAACATTCATAATTGATAGCAGGGGGGGTTGTTGGGGTATTCTAGGGTGATGATTTTATTAACAATTTATGCTTAAAAATTAAGGGGGGATTTGGGATTGTCACCCATTTTCTATGTACATGCTTCTCCATAAAAATCATCATCACCCCCCTCGCCATTAATTATGAGTGGCCTCTAAAGGGGTACATCTCTGAGATCTGCTTGACACATGTCATCGGTTCCCAATTGTGCAGATCGATGCTCATGCTGTTGATCACTGGATTGTCTAGTCCAGACTCAATTATTTACAGACCGCCGCCATATAGCTGGAATATTGCTGAGTGCGGCGTAAAACTAAACTCACTCACTGAGACCTGCATAAATTTCGCACCACTTTTTAAGCTGGAAATATCAAATACACTGCAAGTAATCTGTATGTATTGGTGATGGAGGAACGTAGTGTGTCCATTACTATTGAGTGTTGACGATTTGTGTCTCATTGCTGTAGCCTCGTGTCTCCGTTCCCTCCTCTGTACCACCTGTCTCATGTGCCCCTTTTCTTATCTCTACCAGAACACTATTTAAACCAACAAAATATCATCTATCTTTAATTTACATGAGATTATGTTAAGCAGGCAAAACATTATATATTTGCTTCTTAATGAATAAAATGATTTTACTATTTGCAGTATTTGTGTGATTATTGCTGACATTCAGTTTCTTGGTGACAGATTTGTGTTGGTGTTCCAAGGATGTTGATCATTGATACAATTTTGTCTTTCATGTTATACCTGTGAAGATCCGGGCTAGAATTGATCTTCAGGAACCCATGCTTGTCGTAAGAGGCAACTAACGGGATCAGGTGGTCAAGCTCGCTGACTTGGTTGACCCATGTCATTGTTTCCCAATTGCGTAGATCGATGCTCATGCTGTTGATCACTGGATTGTCTGGTCCAGACTCGATTGTTTACAGACGGCCACCATATAGCTGGAATATTGCTGATAATGGCGTAAACCTAAACTCACTCACTCATGTTAACGTGATAAGAAGAGAATATCTGGTACATATTCGTCAGGGCATTTGTTAATTTATTTTGCGTTTTCTAGAGTACAAAAATCTGTACTTTACTGAAAAAGTGTAATCCCAAATATGACCTGGTACATTTGACCACTTTCTAAATTGTATTGTGTATTTATAGCTTACTGGGAACCATGCCTGTTAACACTTGTCATTTTATTGGAAGTTGTGGTGGCCAAGTGACTGGATCGCTGTGTGCTTCAGCAATCTGGTGCTTCACTCTGGGAATATTGGTTGGAATCCCAGACGGTCCTCAACCAGAAAAGTAAGAATCTGTACCTTACTGAGAAAGTGTACTCCCAAATCTAACATGCTTTACATATGACCACTTTCAAATGGCATTTTGGATTGGTGAATTATGCAATTTTTGATGAGTAATGCTCCTTGAGCTGTGTTGTGCCGTGGTGGTCGTCACGTTGAAGATCAGAGTTTGATTCCCCACATGGGTACACCCGTGAAGGTCCAGGTTAGAATATTGGCCTTCAGTAACCCATGCTTGTCAAAAGAGGCGACTAATGGGATCAGATTGTCAGGCTCACTGGCTTGGTTGACACATGTCATCGGTTCCTCACTCAAATTCTAGCGCAAAAATAGGGTTGCGCAAAACAAAGAGAAAATTTAGTGAGTTATTACCAGTCTTCCCATATGGGATCGAGCGAAGTAGAGCAAAGGTTGGCAACGTGCTTCCCTCGCTTCGGTTCGAAAAATATCTTTAATGTCAAAATAAAATATCGCCATCATCAAAGGTAGACACCCATGTCCTCAGAGAGTTGTGCTCTCAGATTTCCAACCTCATGTTTAATAATTACTCAAGTACAATATATTTAATTCAACATTTTAAGCGCCACTCGTGGCATGTCAAATCGTTCTTCGCCTCCATTACCCCTGCCAGCTTCCAGTTCAACAGAGTGAAGGAACAGGGGAGTTTTCTTTAAATATGCTTTCATTTACCCGTTACGCCAGAAGTGTTTCTGTAGAATAAATGTTACGAGAATTCTAACAATAACGATGGCAGGTAAGAAAAAATAATCCCCAACAGTTTAACTGTAAAATTATACAATATCATATTTCTGTTTAATTTCTGCTTATTCTTGTTCCTTCACTCCGTTTAACCGGAAGCTGGCAGGGGTAAACGGGACGTTGGCAGGGACGTTGCATAAAACCGTGGGCGACGTCGCCCACTACGTCGCATAAGAAAGACGACGTCTTGCGCGACGTTGCTTTGTAAAAAAACCTTTGGCTACAAAAATAACGGGCGACGTCGTGGACGACGTCTGACTATGTCGAGGGGTTATTTTCAACATATAGCCTCAAGTCTCTGTTGGCCCCACTTGGCCCGGGCTGTCAAAAGCAACTTAAACCTCACACATGTATCTAGAAATGTGTCCAGATTCATAGATTAGCATTATATCTACCAACATGTCATTGTATAAAGTTCCAAAACGTAGTATTTGAAGCAAACACATTGCTCAAAGGGAAGCCTGCTTTCAACAGTTGCTATATCACACGCGTTTGGTCTGGCTTGGCCCGGGCTTTCAAAAGCACCTCACCTCAACCTACACCTCACATATGTATCTCGAAAAATGTTTTTTTTTTCTTTTTTCACAAAATACATTCTAATAACTGCTCTCTATCAGGAACAATGAAAATATTTAACATTTATTACTTAGAGGCACAGGAAGATTAACTTTGAAAAACGCATTGCTTAGAAGGGGAAAATCAGTTTAAGAACACTGATTTAATGATATTATTAAATCTGTTGCCATTTTCATAAAACATTTGATGTCCATCCGTAAATCACATGTAAAACCATAATTTCATGTCACGTGACCAATAGTTGTAATTGAGCAACTTCAATTGTACTCTGGGCCACTGGGCCTTAACTACTGAATAACACCTGTCTGTCGGTCGGTCTGTCTGTGTGTGTGTGTGTGTGTCTGTCTGTCTGTCTGTCATTGTCCAGGTACTCCATCAGTGTCAGGTGGTTATTTGCAAGCCTGAACTTCAAGGTATCTAGTTGTTCCTCCAAATCTCTGTACTTCTTTTTGGGGACAGTATTTGGCCGGCATTGTACTGAAGCATCTTTGCCTCGTTCAGTCCTTGTTCATCTGCCAAGAACTTGGCCATCTCGAAAAGGTTTGTGCGGGGACCATCAGTATTTTTGGTACAGTCGAAAAGATTCACTTTGACTTCGCTGTGTACAGGGTCGTGGTTGTGGTCTCCAGGTATTTGGGAAATTATGTCGTTCACTGTTAAGACTGATATGCAGTCGTTCTGAATGCATCTCCACAAGATCCATTTTCCCCTTTTCTTCTTGTTCACAATAAACATATAACCATTTACATATCTGTATGTTCCACCACGAGAAGTAGGAAGAAACCAATTGTGCATTTGCCTTAACTGAAGTTGTGGAAATGATGATGAAAACTGTCAGTTCCAACATTCTTATAGCTTGCAAGTTTATGTAAAAAATTGAATAACTCACTACTAATGAACTGGGTGAACTAAACTCACTCACTAAACCCGCTGGTTCACATGACAACCCGCTGGTAGAAATGTCATATTTCGTTTCCTGAGTGGACACATTTTACATTTTGTAGAAAACCAGTGTATTAATACCTTAAAACAACACCATTTTCACACAACATCAAACATCAACTAAGTTTGACAGAATTTTTTACTTAAGGTGTTCTGGCGCTAACCCCTCGATTGGTTTACTTAAATAAGTAGTAATGTTAAACATGAAATCAGTGATTAGAGATCAATAGCAGTACAACTGCATCACAAAAGGTTATTCCCCGATTTTCCAATATAACAATTTCTAAACACGACGTCATAGGGGACGTCGGCCTCGTGGACGACGTCGATTTTGTATTTTTGTCGTAGATCATTCTTGTGTATTTCTGCACGACGTCGTTGTCGACGTAGTCTTTTTTATGCGACGTCGTTCTTTTTTCACGCGCCACGCGATGGCAATTATAGAACACCATAGACATGCCACAATTTGCGCTTAAAATGTTGAATTAAATATATTGTACGTGAGTAATTATTAAATATGTGGTTGGAAATCTGAGAGCACAACTCTGTGAGGAAATGGGTGTCTACCTTTGATGATGGCGATATTTATTTTGCTATGAAAAATATTTTTCGAACCTAAGCGAGGGAAGCACGTACGTTGCCAACATTTGCTCGCTTCGCTCGCACATGGGAAGACTGGTCATTTTCTCTTTGTTACGCAACCTATTTGCGCTACAATTTGCCTGTCATGGGATACACAGATTTATTACCCACGTGGTCAACGTATGGGTAGTTGCATACTAATCTCGTACGTCACACGAGCGTCGTATTGCGTTGACCTGTGTCGTAACGACTTTTATTACCCACGTGGTCAACGTATGGGTAGGTGCATACTAATCTCGTACGTCACACGAGCGTCGTATCGCGTTGACCTGTGTCGTAACGACTTGACCTGAGATTCTAACGATTTGATTGGATAACCGATGACCTCTCATTTAGGTCACGTATTGACGAAACTACTTTTTCATTCATAACAAACACGTGAATGCATTCATTCTACAACTTAAATGCATTGTGGAAATGTAAACATTGCGAACGTTGCCGTGTCGTTGTTTAATTGTGAGTCGAACTGAGACATTATATCCGTCGAAAAACATAAGCGCAATGTTTCCACCAGTGATGTTAGCCGAATGAAGCAACTGCAAACCAAGAAACGAGGTGCTACAGTGTAGTTTACTGTAGGAGGCTGTACGAGGCGATGACAACTGACATGCATCGTGACGTCGGTTACCAAGGCAGTGACGTCATTACAGTGTGACGTCATACAAATATTGTACTACAGTACAAAACTCTTCCGCAACCTCTTTATGAAACCGGTTTCGGTTTGAAACCATAAAAATAACAAAAATACGCTATTTTGTCAATTTAATGTATGTAAGACGTGGGTAATAAATAAAATACCACACTCGGTCTCATTACATACGAATCATACGAAACTCGTGACCTTCCTATGGTATCTGACCTCGCTTTAATTAAGCTGGGCCCCGTCTCGCATATCGCAATATAGCTTTGGCGAACGTTAGCGCGAGCAAAGGGAGCCGGGAACCAACTTAACCTCGCTTTAGCTCGGAAATAGGATACCATAGGAAGGACACTCGTTTCGTATAATTCGTATGTAATGAGACCTCGTGTAGTATCCTCTATGTATTAACCACGTCACAGAATACATTACCATAATATGTTATGAAAATAGAATATACCAACACAATATATATGCAACGTGGTCGGACAATCTCGTAACAAAGTGCTTACTTCCTGCGATTCCGTATATTTTATGACCGCTGCACGCTCTTCCCTCATCTCCAACAAGTGATGGACGTGTGCGATATGGTATCTATCTATATATCGATAAACACTAATGGAACTACTAAAATACATTGTAATAACTATAAACTTCTGCAAAAATTCGATCGTGAAAATATCTGCTCCGACATATTGGACGATGCATGCAGGAGACATTGTAGACTAACAACTAGTCTCTGAAATGGACATTTTTTACAGAAAAAAATGAAATATAATGAAAAGGAGCCCTGACACTTTCTTCACTTTCAGAAATGTGGAAATCTAGAGTTGCCACATATTCTAGACTTGCATGGGCTTTCTCCGATATATTTTTTTCAGGGTCTGTACGACAGACCAGACACATTGATGTCATACAGTTGATTAACTTGCGTATGGTGACCCAGGTATTGACCAACATTTATCCTGAAGACCATTTCTGGTGTCCCCCGCCGTGATGTTGCTGAAATATTGCTAAAAGCGGTGTAAAACCAAACTCAGTCAGTCAGTCCTCCTGAAGAGGCATCCCTTGCTGGGCCGCGTTGACGGATGCTGGTTTTCTGGCTAGACTAACACTTACAGGGGCGGATCCGGGGGTGCGCACCCCTTCTGGATCCGCCCCTGACTTACTCTCTGATTATAAACAGTTTTCTATAGAAACAAACAATTCCTTTTAAACTGAAAATGAGCCCGAGCGATAAAGGCATACATGTATTTAGAACCTGAACCAGAGGAAATATGGACTTGAAGAAAATAATGCTGTTCAGGGACTGTTGGGCAGACCAGGTCTTAGATGAATTGCATTACTGATTGTGAGTTTCCCTGTTGGTCCCATCTAACATAGATACCGTACTTAATTTGTTTCAGATATGAAGTTGAGAGAATTTGCCCTAAATGTATGACATACTCTGTAAAACAAAAACGTTTTTTTAAATATATACATTGAAATATCATTTCGTCTCAAATTTAAAAACAACAACTAAAAAACAAATCCAGACCTTTGGCAGAAAATAAACTGACAATCATAAAAAAGACATGTATATCCAATTTTAGTTTTGAAATATAAATAAATACAAGGAACTTAGTTAAACACCCCTTGACATATCTCACGATTGAATGAGCCCCGATCTTAACCCTTTGGAGCATATCTGGGACGTTATTGGTCGTCTCGTGCAACAAAGGGACCCTCCTGTACAAAACCTGGCCAAATTGGAAGCTGCTTTACACGAGGAATGGCGTAGACTGGTCCTTCAGAGGATCAGGAGGCGGACAGGGGGTATGAGTAGGAGAGTGTTGGTTGCCATCCTGCCACATGGAGGTTACACACGGTTTTGACACTGAATCGTGTAAGACACGCAAAATGACATTTTGAATGTTTCATATTCACCAATAAATCCAACATTAAACATTCAAGGGCCATACTTGTACAGACATGTTTTTGAATGGAAATCAGTGTGTGTTTTTTAAAAAATGAGCAATTATCATCATAAAATCAACATGGATTCCAATCATTTTGTCGTTTTTTATGTGTCAAAGGATCATATGGGTCAGAAAAACTCATGTTTTTCCATCGTGGTCACCATGAGAAATTTTATGTACGTCATTATCATTGCAAAAATACAGTGGGTGTTTTGTGTATACTGACTGAGTTTGGTTTTACGCCGCTTTTAGCAATATTCCAGCAACATCACGGCTGGGGACACCAGAAATGGGCTTCACACATTGTGCCCTTGTGGGGATTCGAACCCGGGTCTTCGGCGTGACGAGCCAACGCTTTAACCATTAGGCTACCCCACCGCCCCCTGTTTTGTGTATAGTTCAGGGAGGGTCAGATAGGTGATTGTATTGTTTGACCTAAAGTAGCAAATGGAAATGTGTTGTAAGTTGCTGTTAGGGCGATACTTTGTGTGAAATATGACGATGTGGAGACGATTTCAATGATCAACACTGGTAACGTCCTATGCCGCCCACTTCGACAGCACTTTATCAGGGTCTACAGACCATTCGGAAGAATTGCGTTCGCGTTCACGGGACAATTAGGTTTTCGACGTTTACTTTGGGCATGTCAACTTCAATGTTGGCAATACAACGTGCAGTTTATGTCTGGGGAGAGAATGACCCAACTGTACAAAGCCGACGGGATAAAGAACACCTCCTTGTATACAACCACTGCGCCATTTGGCGGTGGAAGTGAGTTGGCTTGAGGTGGGATCAGAAGTTGTGACACAACTAGTTCCCAATGATGGAAATATTAGTGTCTAAAGCCACACCTTCGTCTGAGGAATGGAGAGCAAAACCCGATGAAACCATTAGATACCTAACTAACTGTGGGGCGCTGTCGTGGGCACCTCTGTACGCTTACACGTAGATGCGTTTCGCATTATTGATGCGATTGCATTCCTTTATCGACAATAATCACCATGTTAACCCCTGCGTGTGGGGCGTGGAATCACCATTTTCTCCCTAGAGCTGTTTGGGATCTGTGATGTTGACGCTGGATGGCCAATAGTTTTATAGTGAGTGAGTGAGTTTCCAGCAATATCACGGCGGGGGACACCAGAAATGGGCTTCACACGTTTGTACCCATGTGGGGAATCGAACCCGGGTCTTCGGCGTGACGAGCGAACGCTTTAACCACTAGGCTACCGCACCGCCCCATAGTTTTATAGAGTTGATTTGACGTCAAGTTATGATATTTTCTTGATAAAACATTTACATCAACATGTATCGTGTTTTATATCTTTTTGATAAATTGATCCGTATGCTTTCTTGTGGTCATCAGTTTACTTCTAAGTCTTGAAACAGCGTTCGTAAACCCAAACAAGAATATAAACAATGACCACTTTCTTATGTGCGACAATACTGGTATAATAACAGATACATATACACATGTACACACAACCGTGAATATACCACACACAACCGTGAAGATACCACTCACAACCGATCTTAGCAGTCTGTGTTTGTCGTCCCCTGAAAGGGTATTGTAAGTCCATATCATGCATGGTGATCTGCCCTCAGCTTACGGCGATTCAGTTTTGTCTTGAATAGTTATATAATCTTACTGGCAAACAAGGATAAGTTGGACCGGCGCAGAGAACGCGTTTACGAGAAGTAGGCGGTGCACGGCATTGTGAAAGGTAGAGCAGATGTGGGCTAGTGCACGTGCATTGCATGACGATGAAATTGATTCCGCGCGTAGCTGCACACGCCTTGCTCATAAGACTCACATCCTGCAGCAAGTCGCACTCCACCTGATCGCGGACAACATGGGGCCCCTTCGGTAACAATGGTAAGCGCCAGTGGGCGGCACTCGTACGTGCTAATACGGGTCAATTGTCAGGTCGGTGCTCAACTTATCCTTGTTTGCCAGTAAGATACATTTGCTCTTTTTTAGATCTATATCTGTGATATCCTAGTTGTTGTACTGTCCTTTTTTCCTCCTGTTTATAATCAATTAGTTTTATACTTATTTTTCATAATCTATGCTCATAGTATGACTTGTTTTAGTCACGATATGGCTGAAATATTGCCGATGTGACTATAATTCTTAACCCACTCAAGCTTGTCCGTAGAGGCAACTATAGGGATAGGTTGTCAGGCTCTGTTGATGCATGTCATCGTGTTCCAACTGCGTATATTGCCGATGTGACGTTAAATATTAACTCACTCACTCACTCCAACTGCGTAAATCGATGCTCATGATACCAATCACTGAATTATCTGGTCCAGATTCGGTTATTTACAGACCGCCGTCATTCCGCTAGGATACTGCAGTGCGGGGTCAAATAGACAAAGAGTAAAAATACGTAATTATACAATGTCATTTAGGAAGTGGTCAAACGCAATATAAGTCATATTTGGGATATATATCTCAGTAAAGTACACATTCTTGTACTTTTAGGATTGAGTCCCACCCGGCAATCGAACCCAAACTGTCAGGCACCTAATCGCCAGCACATAAAGACGGCGGTTTAACCCACTCAGCCATCGCTTTCTAAAAACACTAGAATCTGTACTGAGAAAGTATAATGCCAAATATAACATATGTTAGAAAACACGTACACAAATACTGTCCTGTATGTGAAAGGGAGAGTATGCTGTTAATGAAAACTGTGCCGCATGGACGCAAGATATAAGATTCACACTATGTGCACATGTTGTGAAAAGAATTCAGGTGCTTTGTGGAAGGAATCAAAGTTTGAAGCACTGGTCTTTTTGTGAACTTGAGTGAATAAAGCAGCAAGTCGAGATTGTAGGCCCACTATGTCCGAACAGGAGTTCTCTTCTGAGAATGAGGACGGTTACAATATGAGGTAGTAGAGGTGGGTTACCGCCGACGCTGTCGTTCACCTTGTCCACTGTTGCTGAACACAAACACTATTATCATATAATATATTGAACTGGTTTATCCTACCGTCGACGCTGTTGCAAAGTGGTTGCTGTTGATGAAGACGGCAGATGGTATAGTATGGCATGAGATGGCATATCTTGGGTTACCGTCGACGCTGTCGTTCAGTTACTGCTCTGTGACCACTGCTGCTGAACAAAACGTCTTTTATTACATAATATCATAAGGTGGTATGTTCTTGGGCTACCGTCGAAGCGGTCGTTCTCTTTTTGCACGGCACCATTGCTGAACACAAAATAGAAGTAGGCCCTGAAGTACCGTCGATGCTGTCGTTCATTTACGGCATTGTAGTCACAACGTCAGATGTGGCATGTCCTTGGCTACCGCCAACGCTGTCTTTGAGTTCATGCACTTTCACCTCCATTGCTGAAGACAATGTTAACGTAGGCCCTGAAGTACCGTCGACGCTGTCGTTCATTTACGGCATTGTAGTCACCTTTGATGAAGACAACGTCAGATGTGGCATGTCCTTGGCTACAGCCAACGCTGTCTTTGAGTTCATGCACTGTCACCTGCATTGCAGAAGACAATGTTAACGTAGGCCCTGAAGTACCGTCGACTCTGTCGTTCATTTACGGCATTGTAGTCACCTTTGCTGCAAACAACGTCAGATGTGGCATGTCCTTGGCTACCGCCAACGCCGTCGTTCACTTACTGCACTGTTGCTACCGTTGCGACCCTCGCTTGATTTTTGGGTACGAACCTGATCAGCTTAAAGAACGCCTCTCTGAAGCGCTTGTGTAGCAATGGATATAGGATGGGATTAATGGTTGAGTTAATCCACAGCATCCAGAAAGTGAACTCGAAGAAGACAGGATGGATGCAGTCTGGGCAGACGCTGGAGATGAGCGCACACACCTCGTAAGGCATCCAACATACGCCAAAGACCAGCACAAGGATGAATAGCGAGCGTGCTGCCTTCTTGTCCTTGGCCAGGGACGGTTTTGCTGGCCCCGTCTGCGAATCCTGTGTTGCGGCATCTCCCTGAACCTTCACAGGCTCGACTTTGCGCTGTCCAAAAATGCCCTTGGAGCGTTTACGGATGAGGAGGAAGATGAGGATGTTGAAGGTCATGACGACAGTGAAAGGCAGGATGAACTCGATCATAGAGGCGAAAATGGCGTACTCAAAGTTGTAGTAGTATGGCACGAAACAAACTTTGTGGGGAATGGTGTCCAGCCCAGTCCACATCTCCCAGAACAGTATGGAAGGCAGGTACGTCAGCCCTGAAATAATCCATGGGATCAACATCATGATTATCCGCAGATTCGTGGTTTGCTTGTTTCTGTACTTGAATGGAAAAGCTACCTGTAGGTACCGGTCGATGCTGATGATGCAGATGTTGATGGTGGAGGAGGCAGGGCATATGTAGTCAAAGAGGAGCCAGATCTTGCAGAAGGCCCTGCCTGGCTCCCATACTCCGGTCAGCAGATAGGGAATGTAAGGTGGGATGCAAATACAACCAATGAAGAAGTCCGCCACAGCCAGGTTCAGGATGAAGTAGTCGGAGAACCGCCTCAAGGAGCTGTTTGTGGCAAAGGCAAGGAACACCAGGATATGCTCGGTCGTTGTCAGGACAGCCATGAAGCTCGTGAACGTTGCTATGGTGATTGCAGAGGGTGTTGGGAACAGGAACGGTCCCGTGGAGTCTGTGCTGTTCGACATCGTGGTATCTGAAACGTGAAACCATTGCTTCATGTTCAAATTGTTTCAAACAAACTCAGAGGCCATTCACCAAGGGGCGGTGGGGTAGCCTAGTGGTTAAACCGTTCGCTCGTCACGCCAAAGATCCGGGTTCGATTCCCAGCATGGGTACAATGTATGAAGCCCATTTCCGGTGTTCCCCGTCGTGATATTGCTGAAATATTGCTAAAGGCGGCGTAAAATCCAACTCACTCACTCACCATTCACCAATGGTTCAAAACATTTACAAAGAGCATGCGTGCTCTTCCAAGGAAACGCTCATCTATTCCGGGGTTGGAGTGAGTGAGTTTAATCTACGCCGCTTTTACTAATATGCCAGCAATGGGCTTCACACATTGTACCCATGTGGATAATCGAACCCGAGTCTTCGACGTGACGATCGAACGCTTTAACCTCTGGGCTACCCCACCGCCCCTGTAATCTTGATGAGGACGAAACCCGAAGTGATGTTCCTTGAATAATGGTGAAATTGAATGAGCGTGGCGCTAACTCACATGGCGTCTTACCTGATGTGTGTGTGTGTGTGTGTGTGTGTGTGTGTGTGTGTGTGTGTGTGTGTGTGTGTGTGTGTGTGTGTGTGTGTGTGTGTGTGTGTGTGTGTGTGTGTGTGTGTGTGTGTGTGTGTGTGTGTGGCCTAGTGGTTAAAGCGTTGGATCGTCACACCGAAGACCCGGGTTCGAATCCCCACATGGGTACAATGTGTGAAGCCCATTTCTGGTGTCCCCCGCCGTGATGTTGCTGGAATATTGCTAAAAGCGGCGTAAAACCAAACTCAGTCAGTCAGTCAGTCTTACCTGATGTCTACAGTGTTAAATAACTCTGGTCTAATATTCTATACTTCTTATTTGTTCTTTGTTCAACGCCGCACTTAGCACTATTCCAGCTATAAGGTTTCGGTTTGGACCAGACAATCCGGTGATCGATTGGCATGAGCATCGATTGGGATACGATGACATGTGTCAACCAAGTCAGCAAGCCTGACCACCTGATCCCGTTAGTTGCCTCCTATGGCATACATGGATTGCTGTAGACCAATTCTAACCAGGATCTTCACTGGTATTATACTTCTTCTTCTATCTTATAACGACCAGATTAATAGTGTAAGCATGACAAAGCAAACGCTCGCTACCCCATGTAAATCCGAAAGGGGTTTAATATTATCAACATGGAGTCTGATGAAGTATTACTTTGAATTACTTCGCCTCCACTGGCAAAACAAGGTTAAACATTAAATTAAATGTACCAGCGGGATGTATGAATCCAATTTTGGTTTTAGCAATGTCATGACAGCAAATGCCCTTTTTAATAAAACGGAGGACCATGTGAAAGAAAAATCTAATTAACTAGTCTTGTTCCCAGTAATGACATATATGTGTAATTAACTCAGAGATAATGAATGCACTTTCAACTAAGTTTAATATTCATACACCTCATGTGGGCGTTTGAATTATATATTTTGCAAAAGAGCGCACAAAGTCTTTTTTCTAATTTTCTTCTTTTCAGATCATTGACCTATACTTTTCTTCTTTTCAGATCATTGACCTATTCTTTTCTTCTTTTCAGATCATTGACCTATACTTTTCTTCTTTTCAGATCATTGACCTATACTTTTCTTCTTTTCAGATCAATGACCTATACTTTTCTTCTTTTCAGATCAATGACATATACTTTTCTTCTTTTCAGATCATTGACCTATACTTTTCTTCTTTTCAGATCATTGACCTATACTTTTCTTCTTTTCAGGTCATTAAACCTTTGGTATCACTATTCACAAACAGCAACATAGAAAATGATGGAAACGTTCCGAGCCCGACTATGTATAAAGTATAATGCCTACATTACCATGAATTTGGACCTAAAACAGAACCTAGCAGAACACACGCGCGAGTACGGGTGATTAGTGTTTTGATCGGTGGTCCTATACAAGGTGCTGGAAACCTGATTCAGACAATTCAAAAATACAAACCGAAATCCCGGGGAAAAGAATTTTAAAAAAGACGTTGTTGTCTTTGTTGATTTCAACATTAAACTGTCAGTCAATACATTGGAGTGACGTTACGTGTTTGAAATATTTTTGTTTAGATAATTGCAGATGCACACTATCAATAGTGCTTGCAAGGCCATCTGAAGTTATTGATTAGGGTCACCGTTGGCAAGGTGGGCGTTGTCAAAGTTGACGTATCAATAAATACAAGTAAACTGTCATGGCGAAGCCAAGTTAATGACGCCTAATCATATGTTTTGTCCTTGCAAACATGTGCAACTGAATGGGGAACAAAGTGGCTTTCAAATAAGGATCTCTGATTTTGATGGATGTAGAAGAGTCAAAGTTTGCTTGAAGTAAACCGATCCGTAATTCTCGCTGTGATTGTTCGGTATAATCGCCACTAATTAAGGAAACATTGATCGTTTTGACAAGGTGAATGCCCCAGTTGTTTTGTGGATAGAATGTTTGGTTTATATTGTTAAACGCCGCACTCAGCATTATTCCAGCTATATGCGGTCTGTAAATAATCCAGTCTGGACCTGTCTCCAGACAGAGAGATTGAGAGTTTGAGATTTACGCCGATTTTAGTAGTTGTTGTAGGTTATAGTCCAAACTCGGAACCAATCCCTTACGCTCCCGACACAGAGAACTCCCTGTAATAGGCTCCACGTATGGTACTTATATGGGGAATCGAATCTGGACTTCGGCGTGACGGGCGAACGCTTTACCCTCTATGCCATCTCACGGCCCCTCCACTATGAGAAGCTCGATTACAAGGTATGTTGTGTTGCTGTTCCACTCGACGTGGAGATATACTGTCCTCTACGCCCCGTGGAATTCCTGGGCACGATGAGGGATTGAGTATAGTTTTACGCCGCTTTTAGCAATAATCCAGCAGTACCACGACGGGGGAAACCATAAATGGGCTTCACACATTGTACCCATTTGGGGCATCGAACCCGGGTCTTCGGCTTTGCGAGCAAATGCTTTAACCACTAGGCTACCCCACCGCCCCCTGCGCACGTTGAGCACCCTCGGTATCAACAGCGTTCCCAGAAGGCGTTGCTCATGCTCTCACACGCAGGTTTGCAAGATACGTACAAAACTAGGAAAATTGCATCGGCAATCAACAGTTCACTTTGATTTCGACCGCCTCTGTGGTGTAGTGGTTAGAGCGTCCGCCCGGAGAGCGAAAGGTCGCGGGTTCGATCCCCGACCGCGTCATACCAAAAGACGTTAAAATATGGTACTTGTTGGTCCCTGCCTGGCGCTCGGCATTAATGGGTACAACAAGGACTGGTCGGCTCGGAGTCAGTATAATGTGTCTGAGTGGGGTATTCCTGCTTCACTGCGGCATGGTATCTCAGTGGGCTAGCACTATAAAACCAGCTTAAGTCTGGGCTAGTACAAGCAGCCGCACATACGCACGCGTGCACGTCGTCATATGAGCGAAATATTCTCAAGTACGACGTTAAACCCAATTTCACCTCACCTCACCTCACTTTGATTTCAGATACAATCATGTCACTCACTGTCACTGTCTGCAGTTGTGCAGAAAACAGTCATGGGGTTTCTACAAATTACTGCGTATGTGATCCGTGCAAGCTGTTTAGTCGAAATACAAAGTTGATGAATGACAAATACAAAATGAAAAAATATCCAATAGAAAACACATGGAACACCGATGTGCTTGCTCTGTAACTGTCATGAACATAAGAAAGCTGACCCTAACTGTTCTAGCTTTGAGACCATTGAACATAGGGAAGTTGACACTTCAAACACAACTTATCAGCTTTGAGACTACTGAGCATAATACATTTGACATATAAAACAACTGTACTAGCTCAATAAGTGTACTGAATATTCTAAGATGCTTCCCTAAACGATCATTTGCGCAGATAGTATTTCATCCTGTGATATTTGAAGTTACACGCTATCAGAATCACAGGGGATATTTTCGTTACGCGATAATAAACTGACTTCAAATTGCACAGATACAGATTTAGGCAAAATACCTACTCAGTACTTTAAATATCTGTTTCCGTGTATTAGCTCAGCCCCACAATACACATGTAGAATTTTCAAGTCGCATGAATAAAACTGAAGCAAGTTAATATTACAAATTAAATTTCAATCCTACATATTAAGCCATGGGATTATGGATAACCAGGCCCAGAACGTTTAATGAAATATGACCTTTTCTACTGATACAATATCCAGTTTAGTGGTGATGTATAACGTTTAAACATATACATGTCTCTTTACGTGAGGGTACATATAGCACTGTTGAAGAATTTTCAGTTTACGTCACATGTCGTGGCAGATTTGATGTTAACTATTCCAGTAATTTAGGTTTGTCTTAAATTTAGCATCTTGGAAAATATAATTACTTATTTGTAAATAACGAAGTGAAGATGGAAATAGAATAACTTGTCTGGGCGGTTGTACTGAACATGATAAAGGTGACACTTGGGATATAACTGCAGAATCCGTTAATTACAAAGAATTTTATCACGCTGAAAATTGAAAAACAAATGCACCATCTCTTAGAATTGTAATGCAGACAGTTTACCTATCTTTGTCTCACCTTTAAACGTCGCCGGAGTCGCCGTGTTGAACTTCTGAAGCTTGTATACCGACCGTCAAGTCACATCACACCGACCACATGAAGCTTTCGCATCTTACATCTCCGTCGACGACGTTAACGTGACGTCAGCCTGCCAATGCGGGTCCCTCCTCCTAAGGCGGGACATCGACCAAGCCTTAATGATGCACAACACAAGCAGCTAATTTCATCGCTAGAGATCGTACACACAGAGGAAACAGTTGGAGCTAATCTTGATTCATTAACGTGCCAGCTTGTGTGTTATAGACAGAGCAGTAGACGATGTAGTCGATGACGTCCCAGAAAGTACAGCCACAATCTGAAGCAGAACACAAGGTTTTCCGGTAACGCATCTAAATGGTTATTATTTTCATAATTATGAAATCTCTTCAATCCAATACTAGTATCTAATATCGTCATGGACTCACGTGTGTATGCTAATGTGTCGTGGAATCCCCACTCTGGAAACATCCACCGCTAGACCTTACAGCACTGAACATTGTCTTTGTGGGATTGACGCCGCACCGAATAGTAAAACAGTATTAAACTCACAATGTTTTTCCATAAGGTAGGCATTGAGACAGCAGAAGGTTCCCTACAAGATAGTGTCAGCCCGTTATATCGTAGGCGTGGAGGCAATAAAAAGTTTGCTCCACCACGATGTCCACCCCTTGGAGCGTAGGCATGTTCACAATACAGAGTTCCAAACTTAACAAACAATGTCCACTCATTAGAGCGTAGGCATGGAGGCAATACAAAGTCCCCTACAAATCACTGATTATTTTAGACATGTCTGTGCTGGTTTGACGCCCCAAGCAATAGTAACACAGAATTAAACTCACCAGTACAACAATGTTATATTTCCATTAGAAATAGGCATTGAGATAACAGAAAGTTCACTACGTGACAACATAGGCATGTAAACAACAGAAATTCCCTAAAAGACAATGTCTACAGTTAGAGCGTAGGTATGACGACAATAGAAAGTTCCCTACACGACAATGTCTACAGTTAGAGCGTAGGCATGACGACAATAGAAAGTTCCCAACATGACAATGTCTACCCGTTAGAGCGTAGGCATGACGACAATAGAAAGTTCCCTACACGACAATGTCTACAGTTAGAGCGTAGGCATGAAGACAATAAAATGTTCCCTACACGACGATGTCTACCCGTTAGAGCGTAGGCATGAAGAGAATAGAAAGTTCCCTACACGACAATGTGCACTCTTTAGAGCGTAGGCATGAAGAGAATAGAAAGTTCCCTACACGACGATGTCCACACTTTGAAGCGTAGGCATGAAGAGAATAGAAAGTTCCCCACACGACGATGTCCACTCTTTGGAGCGCGGAGAATGCAACAGAAAGCTCTGAACACGACAACGTCTACCTTCAGAACATAGGCATGAAGAATGAAGTTCTCTACACGACCTCAAATCACCGAGCATTGTGGAGATATCTGTACGGGTTTGCAGCAAATGGTAAGACAGAATTAAATTCACATGCTCAGCATTGGTATTTACCCATTAGAAGGCAGGCACTGAGACAGCAGAAAGTTCCCCATGTAACGATATCCATTCTCTTGGCATGGAGACACACAAAGTTCCAAACACGACAACGCCTACCTTTAGAACATCGGCATGGAGACTACAGAACATTCCCTACACGACAATCTCAACCTGTTAGAACGTAGGCATGAAGACAATAGAAAGTTCCCTGCACGACAATGTCCACCAATTAGAACGTCGGCATGGAGGCAATACAAAGTTCCCTGCACGGCAGTGCCCATTAGAACGTAGGCATGACAATATAATGTTCCATACACGACAATATCCACCAATTAGAACGTAGGCATGGAGACAATACAACGTTTTCTACACGACTTTAATTACCGAGCATTGTAGACATGTCCGTCCGAGTTTAACGCCGCAATGAATAAAAGACAGCATTAAACTCACGTGCACAGCATTAGAAGGTAGGCATTGAGACAGCAGAAGGTCTCCTACACGACAATGCCCACCCGGTAGAGGGTTGGGATGGAAAGTTCCTACTCGACGATGCCCACTCTTTGGAGCGTAGGCATGGAGACAATACAAATTTCCCTACACGAAAATATTGCTATTCGTGAACAAATGCACAAACAAAACCAACATGACGTCTAGATACCTGCAGCGTATGTTAAGGAACCAGGTAGTATGAAAATCAATTCATTTTGTCGATGATTTACCTTTGAAGGGTATTGATTATTTTTTTAAATAATTGTTCCAAAACAACCTGCAGCGCAGCTTTAACCTTACAATGGAATGGTTATTGAGGTATAATGTACGCGGTTGAGTGATATTTCAATCAATTTAACAACTGCTTGTTTGTTCCAACCGTTTAATTTTCAATATGTATTAACGCCGTACTTGCATACCCTTATACTAAGAGCATTGCCAGGTTGTCTGGCCTTTGCATTTTCTCGAAATCATGGTATTTGTATAATGTTTGAAGTATAAAGTAGATTTGCTTTTGGTTTACGGAAATTAGTGCTAAAGAGTAGGTCGGTAGTCCAAAATCATTTACAGTTAAAATTTTAATTTAAAATGGTTGTTTTGATTTCTTCAAAATATAAACAGGGGACGACACTTAATAACGTGGGCGAGAAATTTAGGCATAGATATACAACGCTATTTGATTACAGAAAAAAAATCTTCATGATGAAAGGGAGAATACATAATCATTTAACTTATTTCCTGTCGTCGGAATAACTCCCCTACTAAATTTAATTGTCTGTCCCTTTTTATTTTACTGATTCGTAAACATGTTTTTGAAAGACTTGCTTTAGTATGTCCCTCCATGGGGTTGAAGGAAGTAATACCTTGAAAACATTCATTAAACGATCCATTTTGACTCATTACAAAGGCATATTAGTGTAAAAATAAATTCGACCCATGGTTCCTAATTATTACAACGCTTTGACTCAGTCATGAGGGAATTCACGCGGAGGATATTTAACTAATGGACATGGCTATAATATAAAACATTGATGAAATATGCATTCTGTGTTTCTTCTGTTACCATCGGTGAGTATGGTTTTACACCGCTTTTAGCAATATTCCATCAAAATGACGGCGGGCGACACCAGAAGTGGATTTCACACATTGGTCCTATGTGGGGAATCGAACTCGGGTCTTTTGCTTGTCGAGCAAACGCTTTAACCACTAGGCTATCCCACAGCTTCGTTAACATAGAGAGACCCCTCAGTTCACAGTTACATATACATGTAAAATCATCTAATTAGAGAAGCAGTTATTGAAAAAAGCGTGCTTCAGAGAATGAGTTATTCATATATATTTTACAATTTCGATAAAATATATCTGTAAAATACATTTTTCGATAATGACGTCAGGACTAAAAATATTTCCTGACATCGAATGCTCAATAACACCTGAAAATTTGAATATACTTGGTAAATAGTCCTTTTTTGTGTGTTTTGTCATTCAGTGTGTGAGTGATGTTTCCAGAATGATATGATTCAAGATCGCTAAAACGGATAATTAACCCGACACCATACCCCTCTGTCAAAAGCTGAAAAATAACGCCGTAGGCGGTCTCCTAGGATACTTTTTTCTAATTACCGTGGAGGAATCTTATATATTCTCGGTACAAGTTAATATCGGATTTCTGTATTTTAGGTGAGGTGAGGTGAAATTGGGTTTAACGTCGTGCTTGAGAATATTTTGCTCATATGACAACGTGTGTGTGTATGGGCGGCTGCTTGTACTAGTCCAGGTGGTTTTAAGCTGGTTTTATAGTGCTAGCCCGCTGAGATACCATGCCACAGTGAAGCATGAATACCCCACTCAGACACATTATACTGACTGAGCCGACCAGCCCCACCATTAATGCCGAGGGCCAGGCAGGGACCAACAAGTACCATATTTTAACGTCTTTTGGTATGACGCGGCCGGGGATCGAACCCACCACCTTCCGCTCTCCGGGCGGACGCTCTAACCACTACACCACAGAGGCGGTCTTCTGTATTTTAACACTAACGGTAAATAGAAAGAAATTACTGAGGATAACTGAGGACAAGATACGGGCTGGACATTTTATAATCTGTCGTTTCTGAGCGTCACGATATCCGCTGCCAAGGACTATACCATCACGTTCCCGCTTTTTCGCCTTGTTACATCGCTTTCTTGCGCTATCGCTTTCCTCTCCTCGTGCAATCTCTTTCTCGTCTTGTAATTTTACATTCCCATCTCCCGCTATCTCTTTCCCATCTCGTGCCATCAGTTTCTTGACTCTCGTTATCGCTTTCTCGTACTGTCGTGTTCCCTCTTTCTCGCCTTGCACTATCGCTTTCATCTCCTCGTGCTATCTCTTTCTCGTCTTGTGTCATCACTTTCTCGTCCCGCGTTATCACTTTCTCGTATTATCGCGTTCCCGCTTTCTCACCTTGCACTATAGATTTCTGGCTTTGTTCTATCGCTTTGTCGTCCCGCGTTATCGCGTTCTGGTCTCGTGTTATCGTTCTCTCGCGTTCTCGCAGCCGTAATTGAAGTCGAGAAAGCGATGTTTACTCTCGGCCACTATACCTTATGGCGTTGTATATTTTCCACAGGAACAGTGTTATTGTGTTCATTTGGTGACAGAAACAATTAGCATTATTGACTTTATCCATGTATTGAGAAGCGTTGACGTTGACGACACAGAAGGGTGTGCCAGATCACTGATGTTTGACCTTGAAACCATTGATGTCCAGAAATACATCCAGCTATAATTGCAATAGGTATAAATTATTTATAAGCGGTTCATTTTTTTATTTCTTTTTGCGAATCATTAACACGGTTGTGATTGAGCCTGTTATGGTTTGTCAGCCGCTGCTGTAGGCTGGTATTGTGCTGGATCGGCTCTCTTCCGGGGACTCAGTTTAGCGCTTAATACCATCCTAAAGATTACCTTTTGCCGACCCATAAATCGTCTCAGTACCACGGAAATATGTTGAATACTGAAAAAGGCGACCGATAAATCAGGAATCGAGAGAGATCTAGCTTGTCCCATGTGAATTCATATCAAGCACCGTCAACAATAACCGATACCATCAAAACCATTTTCATATTTTGTAATGCATTCTGAAACCGTAATTTCCTCGTATATTGTTCAGGATTACTAAGTACAGAGGAATATGAAATTCATCATTTGCAGGAAGTTAATCACTATTGTCATGCTTTCATTTGATGAGGAAATCTAAATGTATTTGGTGACATCCTATTTAGAGAGAGAGAGAGAGAGAGAGAGAGAGAGAGAGAGAGAGAGAGAGAGGGATTTGTGAGAGACCTGCAACATTTTTGTGAGAGGTTCAACCTAATTGTTTTATGTCATTCTTTGAAACCAGTATTTTGGGTAAAACCTGAAGCTAACTATTGGGGTCTTTTTAACAATTCTTTTACTCTAATTCTAAATTACTTGCAAGAAAGCCCACCAGAATCTCAAATGGGCGGTTCTTTATACTGATACAATTGCCGAAATGTAGATACTTATGTGCCATATACTTCCTTGAGGACGCATCACTTGCCTGATAACAGTGTTAGCATCTACACCAAAGTGTCGTTACTGCAATAAAGGAGTTGTCTATCCATAAACATAATGCAACGTTTAGCAGAGACAGCGGAGACATTTACAACTTGGGGATAAATTGCGAAATCAGTTTCCTTACCTGTCCTTGTAGAAACCTCTGAACCGTAAAGGCCCGGGTTAGAAAATTGATCTTCAGTAACCCATGCTTGTCGTAAGGGGCGACTAACGGGATCGGGTGGTCAGGCTCGCTGACTTGGTTGACACATGTCATCGGTTCCCAGTTGCGTGGATCGATGCTCATGCTGTTTATCACTGGATTGTCTGGTCCAGACTCGATTATTTACAGACCGCCACCATATAGCTGGAATATTGCTGTGTGCGGAGTCAAACTAAACTCACTCACTCACTAATATTTAACGCGAGTTGTTCCAGGGAACAAGGGTCCTAGGATTATCGGTTCAGTTCCCACAATGGATAGTACATCAGGGGCGGTGGTCTAGCCTAGTGGTTTAAGCGTTCGCTCGTCACACCGGAGACCCGCGTTCCATTCCTCAAATGGGTACAATGTGTGAAGCCCATTTCTGGTGTTCCCCTCCGTCCTGTCGCTGAGCATGGCCCAGAGAGCGTAAAACCATACTTACTCATTCGATAGTGTATCACTACCCGACAACGAGCGAACTCTCCGTAAACTTAAAACATAACTCAGAATCGTCCTTTTGATTAGGATGATGACCCATGGTAATTTCAGATGTATCGTGACAATCAAGTATAAAGTCTTACACACTGTAAAGGATGATTTGTAATTGGACTCGCACAGATATGTATGTTCTATTTCGTCATACTATGTTCAGTTGCAATAATTTATCATATAAGTGACTTATTTATTCCTGCAGAAATTGAAAATATGGCACGCATTGTTTCTTATATTTTAGAGTTTAAAATAACGCATGTGAAAGATTTTATTTTTTCAATTCTTTCGTTCTGGCAACATCGAAAATGAGTATCGGGTTTAATAGGTCCATAAAAAATGATTGGTAAATGATTAAGTAAAACTGTAATTATCCTGAATAAATCACAAAATTCATAAATGTAATTTATTGTCGTCATCAAATAAACAAAATAAAGAATTGATTCACTCTTATCTGTCAACAAGGAGTAAGACGGTTGATCGATGTGTCAAGCCACTAATACATGTTATCATAATTACTATCTATTTTCTGTAATTAATACATTTGTATGATTACAATTACTTTTTCTTCATACTTCTTCACCCTTACATGATTTTCGTGTTCAATATGGATTCCTAATTATATGGACGCAATTCTAATAGGGAGTGTATCAGCCGTTGGCTTCAAGCCTATATCCGTCTGTCGCTGGGATTTCAATGCGTTTTAAAAGGGTGGTCATTTTCCATTTGATAGAAACACCAGACCATCAAATATTTCCGAGTGCATCCTGTATGGCAGGATATGCTGACACGTTTCAGGAAATGTTATCGTTGAAAGGATGCATAGATTTTTACATACGTATTCGATGGTCCGTACACGTTTCGCGAGTCAGTCCGTTTTAGAGGTCGCAGACCTTAGCGTATTTTAACAACTTGTCACAACGTAAACGGAGCTAAATTGATTATTTTGTGTTTGTGCCTTTTATACTTCTATCACATCGTGTGATCTCCAGACAAAAGGATACAATGTTAAGCAGTTCCTTGTGTTTGAGGTGCAGAATTACACCTGTAATTAACACCTGTAATTAAGTCCTGAAAAGGTATGCGTTAGTGTGTGAGTTGGTTTTAACGTCGTATTGGAGTAATAATAATCAGATTGTTTGGGTGCTTTGAGCATGCATGGTGCATGGAGAAATGCGCATGATAAATGATCTATTTTATCATTATTATGTATTGAACAGAATATCCAGGTATCAGAAGGAGGGGCGGGGTTAGCCTAATGGTTAAAGCGTTGGCTCGTCACGCCGAAGACCCGGGTTCGAATACCCACATGGGCACAATGTGTGTGAAGCCCATTTTGGTGTCCCCGCCGTGATGTTGCTGGAATATTGCTAAAAGCGGCGTAAAACCAAACTCAGTCAGTCAGTCAGTCAGGTATCAGGGCTTAAAGTTGGGGCAAAGTCCGAAGCGACGTAGGGCTTTCTAGTGGAACTAGCTAACACTAGGGTGTCATCATGGCAAAGCTAGAGATATAACCAGTCATTACCCTTTAGATGACTGGGGTGAGTGAGTATGTTTTTACGCCGCTTTGAACAATATTTCAACAATTTCACCAGAAATGGGCCTCACACATTGTATCCATGTGTGGACTCGAAGACGGGTCTTTGGCGTGACGAGAGAACACTTCAACTACTAGGCTATCCCACCGCCAGTAGGTGACTGGGCCACCCATGCTCCTGAAAAGGTATAAAGTATATATCAACATTGTACTGTTGGTATTATTTGACCTTTATTGACATATAAAGGCACTATTATCTAAAACTTATTTTGTCAGTTTGTAAACAGTGATAAACAGAAGTGGTGTTACCGATTAATTGAAATAATCGAAAATTGATCGCAGTGACCAAACGACCAAGCAATCGATCACATTTTCTCATAATCGAACATAAACGATTTTGGAACTACTGTTTTAGTCTTTGAAATACTTGACAATGGAACATATCGTTGAAGCTGTCAGGGCATGAAAACGTGTTTAATTCTTAGAAAACTCACTTCACTAACTGAAAAGTCATGACTGAATATTTCTTGAAGACTCCGGGAAGTTTATGTTCATGATATATTAGTCATCACTTTAAAGTAGCAAGTTGCATCATGTTATAAATATCTGCAATAACGACCCCTGGATAGGAAAATCTGAAAAATGACGCTAACCGATTTCAACCACTTCCCAACACTAATACACAGGAATGCCAAGTCTTTATGGATGATCAACTACTTTATTGTACAATAGCGACGTTTCGGTATAGATGCTTATACTGTTTTCAACCATGAGGTGGTGAATGGATACAGCAGGATATATATAGTATGGAATCCTGGAAGGGACATTGTCGCATTGTCGCCCTCTCAAATACAAAAGCAAAATGAGGCAAAATTAACCAAACGCGACACGCGACATCGCGACAATGCGACAAATGGGCGAAATGTAGCGTTGTCGCGTTTTGGTTTATTTTGCCTCACTTTACTTGTTTTTGAGAGGGCGACATAGCGACAATGTCCCTTCTCGGATTCCATAATATAGGGTACATTGACAACAAACACCAACTGCCCTAACTGTGCCAGCGAGTGGGTGTGTCTGTTGACAACAAACACCGACCTCCCTAACTGTGCCAGCGAGTGGGTGTGTCTGTTGACAACAAACACCAACCGCCCTAACTGTGCCAGCGAGTGGGTGTGTCTGTTGACAACAAACACCAACCGCCCTAACTGTGCCAGCGAGTGGGTGTGTCTGTTGACAACAAACACCAACCGCCCTAACTGTGCCAGCGAGTGGTTGTGTCTGTTGACAACAAACACCAACCGCCCTAACTGTGCCAGCGAGTGGGTGTGTCTGTTGACAACAAACACCAACCGCCCTAACTGTGCCAGCGAGTGGGTGTGTCTGTTGACAACAAACACCAACCGCCCTAACTGTGCCAGCGAGTGGGTGTGTCTGAGTGGGTGTGTCATTATCGCCTTCAGCACTGCATAGAGGTGTTTGTTTACATTACATAAGGTGACAGGTAGGTCTGGATATATGTTACAGTCAATGTGTAAAATCAGGCAATTTGTAAAATACCTGAAATTTTCAGCCAATTTGTAAATTGCCTGATTCACTCAGTCAGTTTGTAAATTGCCTGATTTACTAATCGTTACGGAGAGCCAGTGGTGCCACATTGGTAGCATCCCGAAATTTCAATGAATTTCTTTATTTTCATCGAAATTTCGTGTTTTTTTTCGTTCCTTCAATCATATTTTCGCAATGTTTATTGTTTTTATGTTATTTTAAGCAGCTTAAAAAACTCCTTAAAATTCCGTATTTTCCCCATTCCTTCAATTATTTCCTAGTTTTTTGAATTATTTCCTCGACATTTCTTATATTTTCTTGCTACTTCGAACATTTTCTCATTATTTCAGGTCTATTTGCAAAACTCGGCTATTCGTATTTATCTGCCAGGCACTCTTTCACAGCTGCACCGGTTGGATAGTGTAGTGGTTACCGCGTCCGTTCGTCATTCCGAAGGCCCGGGTTCGATTCAAATGATGGGCAAAATCTATATGAAGCCCATTCCCGGTGTCCTTCGCCGTTTTATAGCTGGAGTATTGCTGAAAGCGGCGTAAAACCCAACTTACTCCCTCTTTTCCAAATCTTTTAGGCCTGTTGATCTTTCCCAGATCAATTACATATGGAACACTGAGTGAGTGAGTATGGTTTTACACCGCTTTTAGCAATATTCCAGCAATATCACGACGGGGGACACCAGAAATGGGCTTTACACATTGTGCGCATGTGGGCAATCGAACCTGGTGTGACGAGCGAACGCCTTAACCACTAGGGTACCCCACCGCCCCACGCGGTAGATCACGTCTATTACGTCAGGACATAATATTTCCACAGCTGCAGGAGAATTCAGATACAAATACTTTTCGTTATTATTATATTATTGCCGGCGCGGTGGGTGGGTTGGCTAAGGCGCAAGGCCGTGATCCAGCGAGGTTGAGGTGCCGGGATCGAGCCCACCTGTGACCGGGTGTAAAACCCACAAATCCGTTGGTATATGACCAGATGGTGGCCACATGAATACGTGCAAACACATAGTTGTGAGTACAGCAACGTGCAGGGAGTTGAGATTGATAATATGATGTGCCGTTGAGATTGATAATACGATGTGCCGTTGAGATTGATAATACGATGTGCCGTTGAGATTGACATCCAGTGATCGGGCATGCACTAGTTGCGTGGATATGTGCGCTATATAAATATCCTATAATAATATAATTTAATGAAAATTCAGGACGGACGGTGACGGAAAAGACTGAAAAGAAATACGTACAACCTTCTTATGATTATATTTATATTTTTCTTCCGACTGACCTGCAAAATGTATTCGATAACGAAGCCAAAGGCAGATGGCACACTGAATAACGAAATCGATTAGAGAAAAGGTTTGTCAGACTAAAAGCATGTATATCAATTTGCTAACGCCCATATTATCGCCAAAATAACGAGAAAAGGTATGACATCATTTTATGTCCACCATCTTGATAGTTTCTGCTATTTCTCCGTCTACTCACATATGTCTGTCCCTTAACACGTAAAAATTGGGCGTGGCAGGAAAGCGGTAATCTGGCTGGCGGTAATCTGGCTGGTATTGCTGTTATCGGAGGTCAGGGTAATCATATCGGAACTACTAATGTTGTTAAGAGTATTGGATGGTCTATACTTTTTTGTAAGTTAGTTGTTAGTCAATAAAAAAAATAGATGACGCAAGTTAGCTTTCCTATTTAAAAAGTTAGTTCGTATGAATTCATCATCTCGTGAAAATCACTATAGGCAAAAAACTCAAACAAAATTGTTGACCATCATTTTCCATAGGGTATAAAATATAATATTTAATTTTTAGCATATAATTATTGTCATTAACGACACATATATTATTGTCATTAACGACATACATATAAAACATTCAAATGTAAATTCTCTATGTTAGTGTTAGTGTGGTCATGTTCAGTCCAATGAATAGTATAATCTAGTCTGTCTTACAGACCCTGAAACTAATATATCCAAGAAAGCCCATGCAAGTCTAGAATATGCGGCAAGTCTAGATTCCCACAGTTTTGAAAATGAAGAAAATCTCAGCGCTCCTTTTCATCATATGAACCAGGTTTTTTTCTGTAAAATATACTCATGCCAATAATGGTTGTCACCCCCTCCCACCCCAACCCCACATTCCCACCCCAGATCCCTCTCCAATAAAAAAATTGAAGGGGGTGACAACCATTATTGGCATCAGTATATGTTCATTTCAGAGACTATGCTTGTTAGGCTAAGAATAATCCTGATAAGAAACTTTAGACATATGAAACGGATATGAAACTGAATGCTATGTCCCTCAAAATTATTGTGTTTGCATTTTAGACATTAGTGATTTTGTTACAAAAGTGCATACATGTATTAACATCTTTCCCGAAAAAAGTGCTGGATTACGTCAGAAAATGAGTGAGTTTAGTTTTACACCGCACTCAGCAATATTCCAACTATATGGCGGCGGACTGTAAATAATTGAGTCTGGACCAGACAATCCAGTGATCAACAGCATGAGCATCGATCTACGCAATTGGGATACGGTGACATGTGTCAACCAAGTCAGCGAGCCTGACCACCCGATCCCGTTAGTCGCCTCTTACGACAATCATGGATTACTGAAGACCAATTCTAACCCGACACACTTCAATGTAGTAATGGTTCTGCCAATGCATCCAAATTGCGTAGATTAATGCTCATGCTTTTGATCATTGGATTGTCATGCTTGATTATTTATAGACCGCCGTCACATGGCTGAAATATGGCTGAAATATTGCTGAGTGCGGCGTTAAATTCCAGGTGAAAGGGGGGGGGGGGGGGCGCATATTGTGTAGGATGCTGCAATAAGCATTTAATGAATATTTTTGGATGAACTATAGGCCACAATAGATCTACTACCTAGTCTCTGAACAGTCCCTGAAATGAATACTGCCTAGCCCTCCCTGCAATGCTAAAGCCCTAATTCATGAATCTCCTAACACACTTAAGCTCCTTTTCAATTTAAAGGTTTATTTGTCACTATCAATATCATATGTATTCAGGGACTAGCGTTTGTCCAATCTACTACCTAAGCAGTAATGTGAGAAGTATATGGAGTGATATCTGATCGCTCCTTAACCAGTCAGAACCTAGTATTTTAGATGAAGCAATGGGCCTATCTCCTGACCTACCTCGACTGTGATGGTGACGATGGCACCTGCACTCTCCTATCTTGACTATGGTGGTGACAATATCCCCTGCGCTCTCCTACCTTCACCTGTGATGGTGACAATGGTACTGCACTCTCCTACCTTGACTTTGGATGGTGTACATGGTACCTGCGCTTTCCCACCGTGACTGTGATAGTGACAATGGTACTGCACTCTCCTACCTTGACTTGGGATGGTGTACATGGTACCTGCGCTTTCCCACCGTGATTGTGATAGTGACAATGGTACTGCACTCTCCCACCTTGACTGTGA
Organism: Haliotis rubra; assembly: GCF_003918875.1. Classification (NCBI taxonomy): domain Eukaryota; kingdom Metazoa; phylum Mollusca; class Gastropoda; order Lepetellida; family Haliotidae; genus Haliotis; species Haliotis rubra. Next base: position 96,460 of record NW_025767305.1, on the reverse strand, counting down.
TGGTGTCAATGTTACTTGCACTCTCCCACCTTGACTATGATAGTGACAATGGTACTGCACTCTCCCACCTTGACTGTGATGGTGTCAATGTTACTTGCACTCTCCCACCTTGACTATGATAGTGACAATGGTACTGCACTCTCCTACCTTGACTGTGATGGTGTCAATGTTACTTGCACTCTCCCACCTTGACTATAATAGTGACAATGGTACTGCACTCTCCCACCTTGACTGTGATGGTGTCAATGGTACTTGCACTCTCCTACCTTGACTGTGACAGTGACAATGGTACTGCACTCTCCTATCTTGACTTGGGGTAGTGAACATAGTACCTGCGCTCTCCTACCTTGACTGTGACAGTGACAATGGTACTGCACTATCCTACCTTGACTTGGGGTACTGAACATGGTACCTGCGCTCTCCTACCTTGACTTGGGGTGGTGAACATGGTACCTGCGCTCTCCTACCTTGACTGTGGCAGTGACAATGGTACTGCACTCTCCTACCTTGACTTGGGGTGGTGAACATAGTACCTGCGCTCTCCTACCTTGACTTGGGGTGGTGAACATGGTACCTGCGCTCTCCTACCTTGACTGTGACAGTGACACTGGTACTGCACTATCCTACCTTGACTTGGGGTAGTGAACATAGTACCTGCGCTCCCCTACCTTGACTGTGATGTGACAATGGTACTGCACTCTCCTACCTTGACTTGGGGTGGTGTACATGGTACCTGCGCTCTCCTACCTTGACTTGGGATGGTGAACATGGTACCTGCGCTCTCCTACCTTGACTGTGACAGTGACAATGGTACTGCACTTTCCTATCTTGACTTGGGGTAGTGAACATAGTACCTGCTCTCTCCTATCTTGACTGTGATGGTGACAATGGTACCTGCATACTCCAACCTTGACTGTGATGATGACAATGGTACCTGCACTCTCCCACCTTGACTGTGATGGTGTCAATGTTACTTGCACTCTCCTACCTTGACTGTGACAGTGACAATGGTACTGCACTCTCCTATCTTGACTTGGGATAGTGAACATAGTACCTGCGCTCTCCTACCTTGACTGTGACAGTGACAATGGTACTGCACTATCCTACCTTGACTTGGGGTACTGAACATGGTACCTGCGCTCTCCTACCTTGACTTGGGGTGGTGAACATGGTACCTGCGCTCTCCTACCTTGACTGTGACAGTGACAATGGTACTGCACTCTCCTACCTTGACTTGGGGTGGTGAACATGGTACCTGCGCTCTCCTACCTTGACTTGGGGTGGTGAACATGGTACCTGCGCTCTCCTACCTTGACTGTGACAGTGACACTGGTACTGCACTATCCTACCTTGACTTGGGGTAGTGAACATAGTACCTGCGTTCCCCCTACCTTGACTGTGATGTGACAATGGTACCTGCGCTCTCCTACCTTGACTTGGGATGGTGAACATGGTACCTGCGCTCTCCTACCTTGACTGTGACAGTGACAATGGTACTGCACTTTCCTATCTTGACTTGGGGTAGTGAACATAGTACCTGCTCTCTCCTATCTTGACTGTGATGGTGACAATGGTACCTGCATACTCCAACCTTGACTGTGATGATGACAATGGTACCTGCACTCACCTGTCTTGATCGTGATGGTGACAATGGTACTGGCACTCTTCCACCGTGACTGTGGTGGTGACGATGGCACCTGCCTTCTCCTACCTTGACTTGGGATGAAGATAAGGTATAGCAAAACAATGGTACCAATTCAAAACCAATGGTACAGTGGTCACGTTCTTGAGTGTGATGAGGACAATGGTACAACCGTCTCCTACCTGACTCTCTGTCACTGGGCAGTTTTGTTCGCTGCCATGGTAACAAGGCGGAAATTAACTCACAGATGCAATATCGAATGTTTAAATTCAATACATGCAATAATGTAAATTACCTCAGTAATAAGTGACAGAAATCAGGTGGCCACCGCGTTGGCCTGCACCATTTTGTACAAACTACACCGACCAAACATATGCTCAAACGTGCATTCTTTGTTGTGGAACTGCAGTAATCAATGGAAAGAGAGTGATCTGTGAGCACTATGAAAACTCCGTATGAAAACTTCCTGGATCCCCATTATCACTAACAGTACAGATCCCAATTATCTCTGTTCAGGAATATGAACTCTGATGTTAATGGATGACAAAGTTAGAGCAGTCCATGAATAACAGCTTTTCATCAAACTGCAATAACGACTCGCAGTATAGATAAAATTGATCCCGGAAGGCACACGTGCGGGTTCATTTAGTAAATCTGTACATCTCTGTAGATCTACATGGGTGCGCATTTATAGTACCCATGTATGGATTATATTGCTCTGTGTAGATGCACGTGTGTGTCCATGTATTCAGTGTTGATCTCTGTATAACACGTGTGTGCCCATTTATAGTGTCTATATATGCAGATGCGTGTCCGTATACTAAGTGTGTTGATCTCTGTGTTTACACGTGTGTGTCCATATATTCACTGTTTTCATCTCTGTGCACATGCACGTGTGTCCATGTATTCAGTTTTCATGTCGGTATATGCACGTGTGTGTCCATGTATACAGTGATTTGATCTCTGTATATGCACGTGTGTGTCCATGTATCCAGTGATTTGATCTCTGTATATGCACGTGTGTATCCATGTATCCAGTGATTTGATCTCTGTATATGCACGTGTGTGTCCTTGAAGACAGTGTGTTGATCTTTGTATGCACGTGTGTGTCCATGTATCCAGTGATTTGATCTCTGTATATGCACGTGTGTGTCCATGTAGACAGTGTGTTGATCTCTGTATATGCACGTGTGTGTCCATGTATCCAGTGATTTGATCTCTGTATATGCACGTGTGTGTCCATGTATCCAGTGATTTGATCTCTGTATATGCACGTGTGTATCCATGTATCCAGTGATTTGATCTCTGTATATGCACGTGTGTGTCCATGTAGACAGTGTGTTGATCTCTGTATATACGTGTGTGTCCATGTATCCAGTGATTTGATCTCTGTATATGCACGTGTGTGTCCATGTATCCAGTGATTTGATCTCTGTATATGCACGTGTGTATCCATGTATCCAGTGATTTGATCTCTGTATGCACGTGTGTATCCATGTATCCAGTGATTTGATCTCTGTATATGCACGTGTGTGTCCATGTAGACAGTGTGTTGATCTCTGTATGCACGTGTGTGTCCATGTAGACAGTGATTTGATCTCTGTATATGCACGTGTGTATCCATGTAGACAGTGTGTTGATCTCTGTATATGCACGTGTGTGTCCATGTAGACAGTGTGTTGATCTCTGTATATGCACGTGTGTATCCATGTAGACAGTGTGTTGATCTCTGTGTTTACACGTGTGTGTCCATATATTCACTGTTTTCATCTCTGTATATGCACGTGTGTATCCATGTATTCAGTGTGTTGATCTCTGTGTTTGCACGTGTGTGTCCATATATTCAGTTTATTGATCTCCATATATGCACATGTGTGTCCATGTATCCAGTGATTTGATCTCTGTATATGCACGTGTGTATCCATGTATCCAGTGATTTGATCTCTGTATATGCACGTGTGTGTCCATGTATCCAGTGATTTGATCTCTGTACATGCACGTGTGTGTCCATATATTCTGTTTATTGATCTCTGTACATGCACGTGTGTGTCCATATATTCAGTTTATTGATCTCCGTATATGCACGTGTGTATGCATGTATCCAGTGATTTGATCTCTGTATATGTACGTGTGTATCCATGTATCCAGTGATTTGATCTCTGTATATGCACGTGTGTGTCCATGTATCCAGTGATTTGATCTCTGTATACGTACGTGTGTATCCATGTATCCAGTGATTTGATCTCTGTATATGCACGTGTGTGTCCATGTATCCAGTGTGTTGATCTCTGTATGCACTTGTGTGTCCATGTATCCAGTGATTTGATCTTTGTATATGCACGTGTGTATCCATGTACCAGTGATTTGATTTCTGTATATGCACGTGTGTATCCATGTATCCAGTGATTTGACCCTTGTGTATGCACGTGTGTATCCATGTAGACAATGTGTTGATCTCTGTGTTTACATGTGTGTGTCCATATATTCACTGTTTTCATCTCTGTATATGCACGTGTGTGTCCATGTATTCAGTGTGTTGATCTCTGTGCATGCATGTGTGTGTCCATATATTCAGTTTAATGATCTCTGTATATGCACGTGTTTTCATGTTTTCAGTATGTTGATCTCTGAATACACACGTTTGTGTTGGTGTATCTAGTGATTTGATCTATCCATATGCACGTGTGTTTATATCTGTATATGCACGTGCGTGTCCATGTATTCAGTTTTCATCTCTGTATATGCACGTGTGTGTCCATGTAGTGAGTGTGTTGATTTCTGTATATACACGTATTGACTGTGCTGATCTGTGAATGTACGTATAGTTATGTATTTGCTATGCCCATTCACGAATTCACTGTCCGTCTTTGTCCATGTCGTAGTGTTGTTTGAAATTATGGTGAATGAAACCTATTGACGCCCTTCGTTAAGCTAATGCCACACATCAATATCTGTAAAACATATACTGAGGGAAACAAATAAGGGAACACCACTGCATGGCAGTGTTCCTTTATTTATTCTCAGATCTTCCCACTATTCAAAGTTGGTGATGAAAACTGGAAAATATTAAGAAACACTTGAAGTTTCCTGTGTTTCTTTATTTCTTTCTCTCAGTATATTAACTCCATATGCACTATCCAATAAACTGTAACACTGAGAATAACATAGTTCAGCTACGCTGCATTAGAACAGGATTCATATTATGTACTTCTTACCAAATTTCTCAATTCCAATAAAGTTCTCCCAAATTGGTAAACAATAGGTTGCTTTTAGCAAAGTCCCCTAAATAGATACATATGTTTTGTATATTTTTTCCTCTCCTGTTGGTTGTGTTGTCAAAGCAATCCAATTCTTCACGGCACACCCAGCACACCCACCGCAGACAAAGCATTGTAATTAACTGACACTGTCCTTCAGAGGAAATCAATGTGGTTAACTCTGTCTCCACTCAATAACTGATGGCCCCACGATCTAAACACGTACTCTGATTTATCATTAACAAATTCATTTGAGAGTTGTCATTTATTGTGACTAATAATTGATTTATGACAACATAACAACATGTGTCTTGTGAGTGAATCAATTAATTATGAGCCTCATTTTGCCTAATCCACGGCGGAATGAGCTGTACATGTCAGACTCTAATTTACAAACACTATACATGTACATGCACTCTGTATCCCAAACAGAACATTATTCAGATACCTTGTTAGGAAGATAAAAAGATAATTTGTGCTGTGAATATGCATGTTGACGTTAGTTTGGTAACAAACGCCATACATGCTGTTAGAATATATTCACGCATACTTTTATCTGGCAAATAAACATGATGCAGAACTCATTGTTGCGGGACAAAACATGATGCACAGATATTATAGTGTAGATAAACGTTACGTGTACACTTGTGTGGTGCTGGTAATGACAACGAAAGAAATCTTATCGGTGGATAGACCTGATGCATGAATGCTTTCTTGTGACTGTACTTGATGGATACATGTTGTCAGACAGCTGAACATAATGTAGGGACATTTGTTTAAAAAACATAATGCTTGACACATAATCTTGATTTGTGGTTAAGACACGGAAACACTGACTTTGACTCAATATAAGGTAAGCATGACACGTGCACTAGGTAAACATAACACGAGCACTAGGTAAACATGACACGTGCAGTAGGTAAACATGTCACGTGCACTAGTAAACATGACACGTGCAGTAGGTAAACATGACACGTGCACTTGGTAAACATGACACGTGCACTAGGTAAACATGACACGTGCTGTAGGTAAACATGACACGTGCACTAGGTAAACATGACACGTGCAGTAGGTAAACATAACACGTGCACTAGGTAAACATGACACGTGCAGTAGTAAACATGACACGTGCAGTAGGTAAACATGACACGTGCACCAGGTAGACATGACGCATGCAGTAGGTAGACATGACGCATGCATAAATATAATGCTCACTCAAATAAAAGGAATGGAAGCAGGGACTCCATAGGCAGTAATAGCATGTACTTAAACACGGAATTCATCTGATAAATAGGTTGAAATTTCTATGAAGCAAAGGTCAACTGCAACTGATAAACAAAAATCTTGCAGTATATAAATATAGAACGTAAGTGCAAAGGAATACCCAGTCTTGAATAATCGCAGGAATAAGCTCTCTGAAAATAGTTGACAAATATACTCGTCACGGAAGGAGCGCCATCAAGGTAGGTGGGTTTTCACCAACACAAACAACAAAGTTCGCTTTATCCGTAAGTTCGTTAAGAGCGTGGTCGTTATAAGTGTAAATACACAATGCCATTTTAGAAAGTAGTCAAATGTAACATATGTTATATTTGGGATTACACTTTCACAGTAAAGTACAGATTCTAGTACTTCTGTTGGGTTGACTTTGTTGTGTGCTGGGGCGGTGGGGTAGTCTAGTGGTTAAAGCGTTGGCTCGTCACGCCGAAGACCCGGGTTCGGATCCCCACATGGGTACAATGTGTGAAGCCCATTTCTGGTGTCCCCCGCCGTGATGTTGCTGGAATATTGCTAAAAGTGGCGTAAAGCCAAACTCAGTCAGTCAGTTGTTGTGTGCTGGTGATTAGGTGCCTGACTCGGAGGGTGTGGGTTCGAATCCTGGATGGGACTCAACCCGACAACAGTACTAGAATCTGTACTTTAGTGAGAAGTGTAATCGTAAATATAACATATGTTACGTTATAGCAGTAGTTTACCATATACATGTATTGACAAAACGTGTCAATTATAGAAGCCCCATTTCATTTGAAGCAAAAATAATAATAAGGGTGTAATGATATACAAAAAGTTTTAGTACGTTTGTTGCACGTATCTAACAGTAAGTGAGTGAGTGAGTGAGTTTATTTTACGTCACACCCAGCAATATTCCAGCTCTATTCTGTAAATAATCGAGTCTGGACCAGACAATCCAGTGAGCAACAGCATATGATGACAGCACTGGTGTCAACCAACTCAACGAGCCTGACCACCAGAATTCCCTTAATCGCCTCTTGCGAAAAGCATGGGTTACTGAAGATCAATTCTAACCCGGATCTTCACGGCTACGTATCTAACAGAATTGCCACCCGTATTAAAGGACATCATCCCCTGATCTGATATATTGTCTATGTTTATAAGGAACATGCTTTTAACTAAATGACAGATATTACGAACATTTATCCAATTGATGTGTATTTTAGTTCCAACAGCTCTAAGAACGGTAGCATTGTGGTTAAAGCGTCCGCCGAGGACCCGGGTTCGATTCCCCACATGGGTACAATGTGTGAAGTCCATTTCTGTTGTCCCCTGCCGTGATATTGTTCGAATATTGCAAAACTAAACTCGTTCACTCCAACAGCTCAAATTGGTTTGTCCAGAATGTGTTGTTCAACACGATAGTACTTAAGCTCATAGGATGGGTGAGTTTAGTTTTACGCCGCACTCAGCAATATTCCAGCTTTATGGCGGCTCGTAGGACGAATCCAATACAACTCATTCACATAGCCTTCAGAGACAGGGATGCGTTTAAAGAGTGTGTGAGTAAGTGAGTATGTGACTTGGGTTTTACGCCGCTTTCAGCAACATCACGACGAGAGACGACAGAATCTTTCCGCACATTGTACCCATGTGGGGAATCGATTCCGGGTCTTCAGCGCGACGAGCCAACGCTTTAGCCACAAGACTACCCCACGGCCCCGCGTTTTAAAAGAATGTCTAGCAATGCTTTCAGTAAATATTGCCGTCGACAATGGCACACCCGATAATGACTGAGTGAGTTTAGTTTTACGCCGCACTCAGCAATATTATAGCTATATGGCGGCAGTCTGTAAATAATCGATTCTGCACCAGACAGTCCAGTGATCAACAGCATGAGCATCGATCTACGCAATTGGGATACGATGACATGTGTCAACCATGTGAGCGAGCTTGACCACCCGATCCCGTTAGTCGCCTATTACGACAAGCATGGGTTTCTGAATATCAATTCTAACCCGGATCTTCACGAATAAAACACGATAGAAAGTTGATGGAGAGGAAATAGACAAACATTTCTAAATTCAAGAGACAAAAATGGTACCCATGTTTTTTGACTTCGCGTTATGTGCAAACAGAAAATATGTAGGAAATCTTAGCATTTGAAAATTTAATTAACTTATCTAAATCTTTAACAAATGTATCTTGTCACAGTAGACTTTGTTCCTCATTGGGATGCTGATCCCGTACAATCTGAAGTGTCAGTGACAGCGAAGCCATTGTATCCAAGTGTGAGCTAAGTCGCAGTTTGAGTCACTTCATCGTGTATTGTTCTGACCTTGCTACATCGGAGGAGCTGGATGAAAGCACTCCGGATCCGGCGGTGGAGAAGGGGGTAGAGGACGGGGTTGATAGTGGAGTTGAGCCACAGGATCCAAAAACTAACCTCAAACAACACAGGATCCACGCAGTCTTCACAGAGACTCTTCAAGAGAGCCAGGATCTCAAATGGAAGCCAGCAGACGCCAAAGACTATCACAAGAACGAACAGAGCACGCGCTGCCTTCTGACCACGCGACACTGTTTGCGCATGAGCTGTGTTCATCTGCTGCTTGTTTCCGGGAGGCGCAGACCCGGTTGAAGAGGAGATGGCTGCTGGTGCAATCCTGTTCCTACCGGCAATAGAACTGGTCTGTTTCCTGAGACGAAGCACAATCAGGATGTGGAATGTGCTAACAACAACGAAGGGAATGATAAATTCCACCATGGATCCAAACACCGCGTATTCCATGTTGTAGAAGTAGGGCACCATGCACTGTTTCTTTGGAATAACATCTTTACTGATCCACATCTCCCAGAAAACAATAGCAGGAGCATACACTAACCCAGCTATCACCCAAGGAGAAAGCATCATCACCATCAGAAGAGTCCTACTCTGTTTTGCTCTGTACCGTAGCGGAAACGCTACCTGTAGATACCGGTCGATGCTGATAACGCACATATTTAGGGCAGATACTGCAGGAGCTATGTAATCCAAGACCAGCCAGATCTTGCAGAAGACCCTGCCGGGCTCCCATACACCGGTCAGCAGATAGGGAATGTAAGGTGGGATGCAAATACAGCCAATCAGAAAATCCGCCACGGCCAGGTTCAGGATGAAGTAGTCGGAGAATCTCCTCAAGGAGATGTTTGTGGCAAAGGCTAGAATGACCAGAAAATTGCCTCCAGTTGTCAGAACAGCCATTAGCCCTGTAACTGTTGCTATGCTAACTATCTGCGTAGGGGTGAAAGGCGCCTCTTCGAAGGTATTGTTGGACATTGTAGAAAGTGTTTACTCGGTCTTTAATAAGCCTGTGCAGCCTTCAGTATTGGTTAAATACTGAATCACTTCGAAGTATCCTTCTCTGACCAAACAGAACCCACAGCTTGATTTGAGGACTGTGATGACGGTGTTTGCTAAAATAGGAGGCTCCAGCTACTGATGCTGTTCTCACGTGCTCCGATCCCACACTGGCCTAAAGTTTTAATACGTCTTCATAAAAAGGCATCCGTCATTCGCTGACGTCACAGTCAATGGCACCGCCATTTGTCAGTGTTTACCAAAATCTATCTCCAAGAGTCTGGACATTTCCCCCTGTGAAGGAACCCCGTGGTCAGTGTATCGTGTTCAGTATATCGTCAATGATTATTCAAACAAATGTCCTTTGTGGAGGGCTTTATAAACACAGTCTTTGCGTTCCGTATTTCGTGTTGCTGACATTACGTTGAATGTCAACAAAAGGACAGAAGATGAAAGCATTTCAAACATAGACAACACGAAGTCAACTTATTAAACAGCACGGAGACAGCTAATAGACCATTATTATGAAGAAAAAAGGGAAATGGCAGAAAATGCTGAGGTGTTGACAGACTTATTTTTTATGGGTATAGCAAGGGAGTGATCAATAGGGTTTTATCGAAAAAGTTATTTTTTTTCCGAAAGTGCCTAAAATGATAATTGTGGTTAAATCTGTGATACATCTGCCCCCAAAGTGGCGTTATAGGAAAGTGTTACACCTTTTCACGTGTTATTGCGACGTGAAATCAACTTGTTTAGTTGTGTTATTAAGAGTTGCACTGTGGTTTGACGCATCTTACCTCGATTGACGTGATTTGTATCTTGTTGAAATGTAATCTGGATTGATTGTCTACTGGAGGCACGTTCATACATAAAGTGGTCTTCTGATTCATGTCACGCTACACAATTGTTTTGAAGACACAAATGATAATGGAACCTGTCGTATATTTCAGATTGGATTGATTATGTTTCTATTCTTTAAATTCTTGTTGAGAATTTACGATATTGGGAAATTTAATCAGAAGCATTGATTCATATTTTGTCCCCGGAGTGAGAGAGCGAGTGAGTGAGAGTGATGGATGGACGGATGGATTGGTTGGTGAGAGTGTGATTGAGTGAATGAGAGGGTGTTTTAGGTGGGTTGGTGTGTCTTGGGTGGGTGGGTGGTTTGGTGAGTGAGTGAGTGAGTGAGAATAAGAACAATCGATGTGAACACTTAAACATGTTTTTTTCTACACAGATATTTAACGGATTCCTGGGGCAGGAGCAAAAAACGAGGAAAACAACAGAGCTCGCATGTACAAACGCGTTAAGCAAGAACTAGTTGCCTGGATATGTGCGCTATATAAATATCCTATAATGAAATAAATAAAATAATAAAAAAAATTGGCAAGAGAACTATAACCAGCAAACTGTGTGACATTACACTGGTACACACGCACCGTACAGAGTACAATCGATCTGCATTGACTCCTGGTAAGGATTTACCACGCTACTAAATAAATAATGTTCAATGCCCACCTTTGTAGATTATACTCACTGCATGCTCTCAGTCAATAACATAATCAACTGGTTTTGGACAAGTCGTTGGTACCTCTTCAAGTCAGGGCTATGTTGCGTTAAGGTATGTGTGTGAGTGTGCGCACGAGTGTGTGTGTGTGTGTGCGCGCGCGCGTGTTTGTGTGTGTGTGTGTGTGTGTGTGTGTGGCGTGTGGGGGATTATGTCACTATATAGCTAGAATATTTGGTCTTACCTGAAAAAGCCTGAGGAGCCCAGTGAGTCAACAATGAAACAGTGAGTCTGAACAATAACAAAACAAAAGAACCTAAAAAAACCAAATTAACAAAACAAAACAAAAACAATGGATGGTGTTGTCATGATGAACAAAAAACAAAACTCCTAATATCATCATGTTCAGGGACAAGTGGGTACGTGGGTGAGTGAGTGAGTGAGTGAGTCTGTCTGAGTGAGTGAGTGAGTGAGTGAGTGAGTGAGAGTGAGAGTGAGAGTGAGAGTGAGTGAGTGAGTGAGTGAGAGAGAGTGAGTGAGAGTTAGTGAGTGAGTCTGAGTGAGTGAGTCTGAGTGAGTGAGTGAGTGAGTGAGTGAGTGAGTCTGAGTGAGAGTGTGAGTGAGAGTTAGTGAGTGAGTCTGAGTGAGTGAGAGTGAGTGAGTGAGTGGGTGGGTGGAGTGGGTGGGAATGGGTGAGTGAGAGTGAGTGATGGAGGGAGACAGGGGAGGGAGTGATACGTCCCAGTGTCGTGGCCGGTGCAGTTGATGAGGTAATGCTTACATCGGATATAAGAGGAGAGGAGATAATGATTTCACTTAATCACTTAAACCTAATTAAATGCCATCTTGACTACTCGAATTCATTTGTCGTGTTTGTCCTCATTGATCGCGCTGGTCATTTCAAATCCTGTATATAGATTTTCGTCGTGAGAAGTACCTGCAAATTGAAAAAATAACAACAAAATTACATACTTTATTTCTATACATTCAACATCAGAGAGGTAAAACTTGCAAATTGCACAAATAAATAGAAAAATTGAATAAAATGTTACTGTAATTTTATTAATTCAGCATTACTTTAGGGTGTGAGTTGGTAGCTTATTACACTTCAATTACTTAGATAATCGGTCCACAATAGAACTGTTCAGGACAATCTGAAAGCATAAAAAATACGCATCATGTCTGAAAGCAAAAGTAAAATTATCAACATCATCATCGAAATATTTCACGTCAGCGAACTCATGGACAACAGAAGATAGGATTTGAAGAACAGCCGGAAAACTCCCATACTCACTCAGTTATATGTACATGCAAACACGTTTAGATCCGTGAAGATACGGTTAACGGGATCCTTCAACAACCCATGGTCATAAGTGGTAACGGGATCAGGTGGTCAGTCTCGTTGACTTGGGTGAAGCATGTTATCGTGTCCCAATTGCGTCGATCGATGCTCATGATGTTGATCACTGGATTGTCTGGTCCAGACTCGATTATTTACGTACCACCGCCATACAGCTGGAATATTGCTGAGTGTTACGTAAACCTAAATTCACTCACTGACTCGTCAAACAACGAACAATTTACCAACCCAAAACACACGTTTTTATAGTCAATTAGAGTGAGTCTGGACCACGCCGCATCAGCAGTGATCAACAGCTATGAAATAATCGATCTGCCAGACAATCCAGTAAACAACAGGAACCGATGACAACCGTGTCAACCAAGTCAGTGAAGCCTGACCACCCGATCCCGTTAGTCGCCGCTTACGACAAGCATGGGTTGCTGAAGGCCAGTATTCTAACCCGGACCTTTACGGGTCAGAGGCAATTAGAAGTTAATGTAACTGCAATATGTTTAAGAGTATCTTCTGTCTGGTAAAAACAAATAAAATAAAAGTCTAGATTTTAATTAAAAAACGTTCAAGATTTACATACATTAAATAGAAGAGGGACATGACGCACCGTGTACTAGATAATTTTGTTATATGGTGTAGTAATGATGGCACAGAAGTCTCACCTTAGATCAGAAATAACACAAATACGTTAAAACACAAAGACCTATACACAGTCATGGACAGACGATCCAGGTTATAAATGGTCTTGAGCAACCATGCTTGTCGTAAGAGGCGACTAATGGGATCGGGTGGTCAGGCACTGTCTAATGTCGCGATTGATATTTTATGTTGGTTACGACGGTTGACTAAATGTACTTCGGATCTGATCAGTGGTCAAAGAAATAAATTAACTATTAAAGCGGACGTCCCATTGTCGATTTCTTACCTCACAGGACTTGAGTTGTTTGACAAGATCCGGGTTAAATTGGTCTTCAGTAACCCATGCTTGTCGTAAGAGGCGACTAACGGGATCGGGTGGTCAGACTCGCTGACCCAACTGCGTCAATCAATGCTCATGCAAATCAAGGGGAGATAAGTACGTTTCTGCTCGAGCTTGTACCAAGCAAATTAGTGATTTTATGTGCGCTGAAGAGGTATAATTCCCCATCGAGTGAATGAGTTTTATGCCGCTTCAAGCAAAATCACAGGTATGAATCCTAGACAAGGGCTCCACATATATGACCCGTGTCGGGTGTTGAACCCGGTCAACAACGGCCTCTTCACTGTCCATATATTATTAAAATATAATGTAGAATACAGTAAAGGCGAAGGTTGTGGGCTAGTTTAGAGTTTAGATGAGGGTGCTCATCGTGCGCAGCGGGGCGTGGGGTAGCTTAGTGGTTAATGCGTTCGTTCGTCATGTCGAAGACCAGGGTTCGATTCCCCACATGGGTACAATGTGTGAAGCCAATTTCTGGTGTCCCCCACCATGATATTGTTGGAATATTGCTAAAAGCGGCGTCAAACCATACTCACTCACTCACTCACTGTTCGTTTAGGTGTAGAGGATTTCTTTTTAAATTCTGCCCTGGTTACACCGCCGTCATTTGTCCAGGAAGATGTATGGCGTTATAACGAGGATGGCGTTACAACCATACCAAACCTGTCCATCATAACTAAACTGGTCGTTGTTTATGAGGTACCCAAGGGATCTTCTTTTCATAGGGTTATTCCATAATGTGGATCAGTGGTCAGCTCACCTGGTGACCGAGCTTAGAGTTGACAGCTGCATATTCCGGTTCACATCTTAAAGGAGAAAACTAACGCCATTTTTTTAATAGCGGTAAAAGCATTCTAAAAGTCGCCTTCCATGATTAAAATTGAACAAAATGTTTGTTCACTTAACTATGTACATAACTTAATTATTCCTCTGATCAAAGCCGCTGATTTGCCAGGTCGATCTTACCGCATAAAACGTGGCATTATAACCAGGGAATTGGATAATTTGTTTTGAAAAGGTAACGGCAGCAGTTCTGGGGAATTGCAACTAGTGCAAATCCATCCTGGGAAAATACGGCGTTATGAGTAAGGGCATTATAACCAGGGTATTACTGTCAAAATTGATGAGGTGAAATGGGGTTTAACGTCGTACTGAAGAATATTGACGACGTTGCATGCGTGTGTATGTGTGGCTGCTTGTACTAGCCCAGACTTGTAGCCCAAGCTGGTTTTATAATGCTAGCTTACGGAGATACCACGCCGCAGTGAAGCATGACTACCCCACTCAGACACATTATACTGACTCCGAGCCGACCAGTCCTTGTTGTACCCATTAATGCTGAGCGCAGGGACCAACAAGTACCATATTTTAACGTGTTTTGGTATGACGCTACCGGGTCTATAATGATACAAATGTCTACCCTGCGGTCATATTGAAAAACAAGTTCCGTGCTTAGAACATGCTTGAACAGCTGTTAAGTACAGCCACACAAAATTTCAGCTCTGTCATCAAATATTTCATAGAAAAAAACTGAAAATGTGAAAACGCTTTGGACGACAACGCAGACAACGACGACCATTTTCGAAAAAATTCAAGGTCAGGTGAAATTGAGAAGAAAAGTATCAAAACTTTCTTTTCAATCGGCTGTCACCTTGTGCGATGTTTAGAAAATAAAGTTCACAATGAAATAAGGTTACCACTAGTCTAAAGCCACTCGCGATTGATATTTTATGTTGGTTACGAATTAAGCCCGGTGGATCCAAAAAATGTACTTCGGAGATTCAAATCTGATCAGAAAGGAAATGCATCGGCCAGTCAAAGAAATAAAACAAACTATTAAAGCGTACGTAAAATCCCCATTGTCGATTTCTTACCTCACAGGGAAGACCTTGAGTTTATTGTTTGACTCGTGTAGATCCGGGTTAGAATTGCTCTCAGCGATATTCATTTGCATGACTGCGATCTGTAAATAATCGAGTCTGGACCAGACTATCATGTGATGATGCGGCTTTGGTCGGTCTGATTAAAGGGACAGAAACCCATCGTGGATTATAGAAGCAGAAAAAAGTGATACTATGCCTGTTGAAACCGTCGAGACCTGAGTGAAACTGTCGAAATTGTAACGCAGTACAAATATTTTGGCACTATTATCGACAATAAACTACAGTGGGGTCCAAACAGTGTTTTCATTTTTAAGAAATGCCAGCTAAGATTGCATTTTATGAGCAAACTGAGATCTTTTAACGTAAGCAAAAAGGTGATGATGTTGTTTTATCGTTGTTTTGTTGAAAGTATTTTAACCTTTTCATGATCCAATGCTGGTATGACCCACTTAATATCAAAAGCAAATGTTATCTGAACAAAATCGTATAAATTGCAAGAAACATATCTGGGTGTCTGTCTCGGATTTACCACCTCTTTCAAAATTCCTCGCTGAGAATTTTTTTCTTATTCCAGCCACGTCTTATTCTCTCAATATTATCTTTTTACCTTCAGACCACCGCCACCACTATTACCACCGTTCCCACTTTTACCACCACCACCGCCACCACTATTACCACCGTTCCCACTTTTACCATCACCACCGCCACCACTATTACCACCGTTCCCGACTTTTACCACCACCACCGCCACCACTATTACCACCGTTCCCACTTTTACCATCACCACCGCCACCACTATTACCACCGTTCACACTTTTACCACCACCACCGTCCCCACTATTACCACCGTTCCAACTTTCACCATCACCACCGTCCCCACTATTACCACCGTTCCCACTTTTACCACCACCACCGCCACCACTATTACCACCGTTCCCACTTTTACCATCACCACCGCCACCACTATTACCACCGTTCACACTTTTACCACCACCACCGTCCCCACTATTACCACCGTTCCAACTTTCACCATCACCACCGTCCCCACTATTACCACCGTTCCCACTTTTACCACCACCACCGCCACCACTATTACCACCGTTCCCACTTTCACCACCACCACCGCCCCACTATTACCACCGTTCCCGCTTTTACCACCACCACCGCCACCACTATTACCACCGCCCCCACTTTTACCACCACCACCGTCCCCACTATTACCACCGTTCCAACTTTTACCACCACCACCACCACCACTATTACCACCGTTCCCCACTTTTACCACCACCACCGCCCATTTATTACCCACTATTACCACCACCACCTACCTCACTTTTACCACCACCACCACCACCACCACTATTACCACCGTTCCGCTTTTGCCACCACCACACCCCACTATTACCACCGTTCCCCGCTTTTTACCATCACCACCGCCACCACTATTACCACCGTTCCCACTTTTACCACCACCACCACCACCACTATTACCACCGCCCCCACTTTTACCACCACCACCGCCCCACTATTACCACCGTTCCCACTTTTACCACCACCACCGCCACCACTATTACCACCGTTCCCGCTTTTACCATCACCACCGCCACCACTATTACCACCGTTCCCACTTTTACCATCACCACCGCCACCACTATTACCACCGTTCACACTTTTACCACCACCACCGTCCCCACTATTAATCGCTCCAACTTTCACCATCACCAATCATCCCCACTATTACCACCAGGTTCCCGCTTTTACTACCACCATCACCACCACTGTAACACCACTATTACCACCGCTCCACTTTCACCACCACCACCGCCCCACCACTATTACCACCGTTCCCACTTTCACCATCACCACCGTCCCACTATTACCGCCGCCCACACTTACCACCAATCACTTCCCCCACTTTTTTCACCGCTACCACCACCACCGCCACCACTATTACCACCGTTCCGCTTTTACCACCACCACCGCCACCACTATTACCACCGCCTTCCACTTTTACCATCACCAATCACTCCACTATTACCACCGTTCCCTTGCTTACTCACCACCACCGCCACCACTATTACCACTGTTCCCACTTTTACCACCACCACCGCCACCCACTATTACCACCGTTCACCACTTTCACCATCACCACCGTCCCCACTATTACCACTGTTCCCACTTTCACCTTTTTACCACCACCACCGCTCCACTATTTACCACCACCATCACGCCCACTATTACCACCGTTCCCCACTTTTACTCACCACCACCGTCCCCACTACATTACCACCGTCTCCCACTTTTTACCACCGCACCACTCACTATCTTCACTATTACCACTCTCCGCTCCGCTTTTGCCACCACCACCGCTTCACCATCATTACCACCGCCTAATTCACTTTACCACCACCACCGCCTCCCACTATATTACCACCGCTCCAACTTTTACCACCACCACCACCGCCTGACTATTAGCCTACCGCTTACCACCACCACCGCCACCACTATTACCACCGCTCCCATCTACCATCACCAATTTCCCCACTATTACTACAATCGCTCCCATTCTTTTACTTATATCACCACCGGGCCAATTCACTATTACTTCACCGTTCCTGCTTTTACCACCACCACCGCCAATTACTATTACCACTGCTCGCTTTTTACCATCACTATTACCGCCCACCTTCACTATTACCGCCACTGCTCACATACTTTTAGCCACCACCACCGCCCCTTCTATTACCACCGTTCCAACTTTCACCACTCACCACTTCGTCCCCACTTATTACCACCGGGTTCTACTTTTACCATCACCACCACCATTACTATTACTCCACACTGCTCCGCGCTTTTACCAATTCACCACCATCACTATTACTACACTGCCTAACTTTGACTATCACCACCGCTTAATTCACTATTACTTCAATTGCTCCCGCTTTTACTACTCACTCACCAGCTCAATTACTATTAATACACTGCTCTAATTTTCTACCATCACCACACCGCTCTACTATTACTTTGACTGCTCTCAAGTATCACTCACCTCACCGCTTTGCACTCACTTATTAATACTTACTGTTCCCATCACTTTTACTCATCACTACTCACTACCACTATTGGCCACTGTCTCCAACTTTTCTTCACCATCACCAACGCTTCCACTACATTACCGCACCGCTCCCACTTTTACCACCACCACCGCCACCACTATTACCAATCGCCCCACTTCTCTTACCACCACCACCGCCACCTCACCATTACCACCGCCTCCATGCTTTTACCACCACCACCGCCACCACTATTACCACCGCCCATCTTTACCACCACCACCGGGTCCCCACCATTACCGAACGCTCCAACTTTTACCACCACCACCACCACCACTATTACCACCGCCCCACTTTACCACCACCACCGCCCCCATCACATTACCACCGTTCCAACTTTTTACCACCACCACCACCACCACTATTACCACCGCCCCACTTCAACACCACCACCACCACCATTACCACCGCTCCCACTTCACCATCACCACCACCACTATTACCGCACCGCCTCCCACTTCTACCACCACCACCACCACCACTCATTACCACCGCCCCCACTTTACCACCACCACCGCCCCAGCTATTACCACGGTCTCACTTTTACCACCACCACCGCCACCACTACACCACCGTTCCCTCACTTTCACCACATCACCACCGTCCCCAAGCATTACCACCGTCTCAGCTTTTACTCACCACCACCACCGCCACCACTATTACCACCGTTCCCACTTCTACCACCGCCCAAGCTTACCACAACCACTGTCCCCACCATTACCACCGCCCCCACTTTGCTTCTGTACCACCACGGTCCCTCAAGCATACCACACTGCCCCAGCCAGTCACCACCACCGCCACCACACCATACCAATGCCCCGCATTCAAAATTTTTATCATCCCAGCAAATACTTGCTTAAAATGACTGTTAACCCTGACGTGCTTATTGTGTTGTTTTGTGTTTTCTTAACTGTTATGTCATTTTTAATATTTATTTCAATTATGTAATCACTTTCAACAAACAGAATTCCCTTAGGGAATAGTATTGCCATTGCCATTCACATCATGAGAATCGATCTACGCCAACTGGGCCAGATGACGACATTTGTTTGAAACCCGTCACTCTGCTCTTTACGACAAGCATGCTGAAGATCAATTTAACCTGGATCTTCACGGGTCTCACATGCATGAACAAATGCAGCCCTTTCCTGCTGATCTGCTCCGTTGATTAACAATTAACATCTCCTTTCAATTCTGAAAAAACCCACAGAAAATATCCCCTGCGACGGAAATAAAAGCGACAAAACCCTTTCCTCATTCATAACAAATCTCTGCTAAGAGTCGATTGTTTAATTGTAACTATATCATGATTATATATTTGTTTCAGCAGTATTACAGCTATACGATGTTGTTTGTAAACAAATCAAGTCTGGATCAGACAAGCCAGTGATTGTTACCATGCAGTTTGTTTTGGTTTGTTGTTTTACACCGCAATCATTCAGATATGTGGAGACAAATAATCGAGTCTGGACCAGAGTGAGTGAGTTTAGTTTTACGCCGCACTCAGCAATATTCCAGCTATATGGCGGCGACCTGAAATAATCGAGTCTGGACCAGACAATCCAGTGATCAACAGCATGAGCATCGATCTGGGCAATTGGGAACCGATGACATGTGTCAACCAAGTCAGCGAGCCTGATCACCCGATCCCGTTAGTCGCCTCTTACGACAAGCATGGGTTACTGAAGGCACATTCTAACCCGGACCTTCACGGGTCGAGCCTGGACCAGAAAATCCAGTGGATGGCCATTCCTAGACTGTATACTCTGTCATTGCCAGTTATCCCAGAATAGGAATATATGTACCCACGGAGAGCAAGACACTAAGAAGATACTAATATATCCCGGAAAACACATTGTTCAGAGTTAACTGCCCTGTTACCAGGTACATTTCTAGAAATAAAAACGTCAAGAGCTCTTTTGAGGAGCGAGTTAAGTGAAAATTAGTGTCACTGGCCTTTTGTTCACTTACACCGTTTTTAGTTTTAATTGAAAGCAGAAAAGAATAATTAACACATTCAGAATGAATGCATTGTTGTTATTATAGGATATTTATATAGCGCACATATCCACGCAATTAGTACATGTAAAGGCGCTGGAGTGTTCCTTGATCAACGGATGTCTTTTTGTCTGACATTCTTTTAACCATCTCAACTCCCTGGGGCGTATTCAACTCATGCAGCCTGTTTTGCGTAACGAGTTATCCCACAGCCTCATCCACACAAGGTACTTGCAGCTTGGTGGACTGGGACACAAAGTCGCAGTATTTTGTTCATTGATACTGCACGTTACTATACCCGTAACTAGGTGTCTGCACGTGATCGTGTGTCCACCATTTGGTAACCTACCATCGGATCAGTGGGTTCTTTTAAGTGCACGGGGTTGTGTACTGAACTCTAGGGGTTGTGACAACACAGAAAGAGCCCGCAAGTAATGTTGGCTCCAAGGTTTTTACACCCGGTTACAAGTGGGGATCGATCCAGGCACCTTTCGCTTAGTAGCCTTAGACAGCTCGCCCACCTAACCCCACTGTACGAAAGCATTGTCACACATCTACTGCAGTAGCCCCTCACCGCCACACGAAAGTGACACGTGAGACCCGAGAACATACGAGTTAGAATTGATCTTCAGTAACCATGCTTGTCGTGAGAGGCGACTAACGGGATCGGGTGGTCAGGCTCACTGATTTGGTTGACGCATGCCATCGTATCCCAGATGCGTACATCGATGCTCATGCTGTTGATCACTGGATTGTCTGGTCCAGACCCAATTACCATAAAGCTGGAATATTGCTGAGAGCGGTGTAAAATTAAACTCAATCACTCGCTGTAACGTTCAAAGAAAACACTGCATTCGTAATATCGCCTTGCGACACGTGACATGACCGTGGACGCACAGCACAACTCACCAGTGGTCAGTCTCTTAACAGAATATTACAGTGTCGTAGTTTCTTAACAGAATATACCCGTGAAGATCCGGGGTAGAATTGGTCTTCAGTAACCCATACTTTTCGTAAGAGGCGACTAACAGGATCGGGTGGTCAGGCACGCTGACCTGGTTGACACATGTAATCGTATCACAATTGCGTAGATCGACGCGCATTCTGATAATCACTGGGTTGTCTGGTCCAGACCCAATTATATGCAGACAGCCGCCATATAGCTGGAATATTGCTGAGTGCGGCGTTAAACAACAAACCACACAAACAAATCATAAATCGATGGCTATTTTAAACTGACATGCCAAACCGAGGTTTAGTGGAAAGAGCGCCTGATTGCGGAAAGCCGGTGTTGATCACCAAAGACGATGAAAGAAGGTACTTGTTGTTTCCCTGTATTCACAAAAGTGTTCGCCTAAATTTTTACAAGGTTTTTTTTTTTAACTCAGCAATATTCCAACTATATGGCGCAGATCTGTAAATAATCAAGTCTGGACCAGACAATCCAGTGGTCAACAGCATGAGCATCGATTATTCTACGCATTGGAATATAATGACGTGTGTGAGTGAGTGAGCGAGCCTGACCACCTGATCCCATTATTCGCCTCTTACGACAAACATGAACTGCTGAAGACCAGTTCTAACCAGGATCTTCACGGGTCAACTTTTGAAAAAGGTTACTTTCAGATGCAAGTTATCATATAAATAGCAAGTGTTTCCTAACAGGTAACATCGATTTGTTTATCACAGCACAACTTCCACAACTTCCAGAGCATGAGACGTCCCAAACGGCGGTTGATAAAGGTAGCAACTTGAGCTCGTAATAGGCAATAGCCACCAACACGGGGTATCTTGTCACGTGACACGCCCCTCTCACTGCCCGAGGGACCAACACTATTTACAAAGATGTTTGCCGACTGAGTGATGTGAAGAAAATTCTCAAGTGGCGACAATTGGTATATTTTCCCCGACCTTCACGTTAAGCACGTGCCGCAGCATCAACGCACGTGCAAACTGTAGCAGTGATGCTGGTGGGCGCTGTAGGGGGTCCAAGTTTGGCGGCTGCGCAGCAGGAAGTGGGTCGGCGAAGACGTCAGGTCCGCGGTGATAGAAGTGACTCTTCTCATTGCTTGTTTTGTTTCTCGGGGATCTTTTGTTTTGGAGAAGAAAATGTTTGACGGTTGTTTGCACTTATTAAATCTCAGCTGTAATTAAAATCCCCCTTCAAGCCTTTCTGAAACTGTTCTTCCGGTGTTTACGTGCTTGTCTCTGTGATGATGAAGGCGGGATTTAATTGGATTGAGATGAAGAGCATACACGATAACGAGCGGGCGGGTAGGATGTCATTGAAGAAATGGACGAAGGAAATTTTCTATTAATTGTAGCAGTTTGAAAATATATGTAAATGGTACATCGCCATCCAATGTCAATTCTAGAAAAACGATAATAAATAAATAAATAAATAAATAAATAAATAAATAAAATGTGTACAGCCATGTTTTATTGTGGCTAGAAGTGAAAAACATATGTAAATTGTACATCGCGCTCCGGTTTGATAACCTTTCTAAATGGTCAAATCCAATTTCAACTATGTACTTTCTTTTGTCCGGCCTTGAAGTCAAGAGACCCCATATTCCGGATGATGTTTCATCTAATTATGATTGTGTTCCGAGTACTACATATACATCATACATATTCATTCATGTGTATTTTTTCGCCCGCCCGTTCTCCTAATGGTGGTCGATGGAGATGCGTGACATATAAAAACACGGATAACGTTAGCCGTAACACTGGGCGGCGGGAGACGAGTGGCTAAAGAGTTAGCTCGTCATGCCAACCGTTCTACCTACAAAAAGTCCGCCTTCATATAGCTGGGATATTGCAGGGTCAAACCACCCAACCAACCAACCAACCAAACGCACGCACGCACATATGCACAAACAAGGTGAGGTGATATGGGGTTTAACGTCGTGCTTGAGAATATTTCGCTCATATGACGACGTGCATGCGTGTGTATGTGTATGTGCGGCTGCTTGTACTAGCCCAGACTTAAGCCGGTTTTATAGTGTGTTAGCCCACTGAGATACCACGCCGCAGTGAAGCATAAATACCCCACTCAGACACATTATACTGACTCTGAGCCGACCAGTCCTTGTTGTACCCATTAATGCCGAGCGCCAGGCAGGAACCAACAAGTACCATATTTCAACGTCTTTTGGTATGACGCGGTCGGGGATCGAACCCGGGACCTTCCGCTCTCTGGGTGGACGCTCTAACCACTACACCACGGAGGCGGTCACAAACAAACAAACAAAAGACAATACAACTGTAAATAGACAAACATATGTTTTACAAAAGCATAATATAAACACTTATCCCAAAATGGAAAAGCTATGCTTTAACTTGATATATATACACAGCATATTAATACATATAAGTGTTTACTACTGTTACAATTATTGATGTAGTGTACAATAAAGCTTAAAGCAAAATATTTATATTTACCGAGATTTAATAGAGTTAATTAACAATTTGCGTCCATTAGTTTGTAAAAGATTCCTATGATGGATTTACAGTACAGTTACATTTAGTATACCGTTATCAATAAATGATGTACATACCAATAAAAGTGAAAAATTATTCATTTTCAATATAATCTAATCCATAACATGAACAGTGAGTATATAATCTACATAAAATATCAATACCAGTTCTTCGTAGAAATAGATACCCGAATGCCTGTTATAAGATGATGAAAGCCTATGATGATAACGGAGGCACAAACTGGGTTTCACATGTTCGAATGCTTCTATTTAGTACAGGTTTCTCCTATGTCTGGTTAGCCCAAGATTGTGTCGATGTAAATCAATTCATGTTTGAGTTCAAACAACGCTGTATAGATATTAATATACAAGACTGGAATAGTAAAATAAGAAACTCATCATTTCTTGTAAATTGTAATACATTTAAGTCACTTCTTGAACCTGAACTGTATATTTCCTGTGGCGCATTAAACAAAGATCTTATGCGAATGTTGATCAAATTCCGATGCCAATCACATAACTTGAATATACAAAAACAACGTTTTTCAAAGATAATTGTCCCAAATAAAGAATTAGTTTGTAACAAATGTACTTTAAACGTGCTTGAAGACGAATATCACTTGTTGCTAATATGTCCATTTTATAACCGATGCAGATCCCAATGTATTTCAGTCTATTTCTACAGCCCACCTTCAATTGTCAAATTCCGAGCCCTTATGAAGATACACAGTGTCACTATTCTTAAAGGAATATGTATATTCCTGAAGCAAAACCTACGTTAAAATAATTGTATTATGAATTATATTTCAACTCTACACACCATGACAATGTTGTATTACCTGTTGTACTCTTGGCCACATGGCCTTCAAGTCTGAATAAAGTGATCAAGTGACCAGTTCTTCGTCCAACTTGTGCCATTAAATTATGATTACCACATCTAAAACGACTTGACTTGAAGGTGACTCATGAGCTTAGTCTTGAACTTTCAGCATTATTAGTGCGCCACTGGTGTATGTCGATATCCTTGATGCGTTGTTTTGCTTAAAAGTTTTCACGGCTTCCAAAATCTTGACTTATCCATACGATCCAAAATCCTAAGCTATGTAAAATGTCGTTTAAGTGAGTGAGTGAGTGAGTTTAGTTTTACGCCACGCTCAGCAACATCCCAGCTATATGGTGGCGGTCTGTAAATAATGGAGTCTGGACCAGACAATCCAGTGATCCACAGCATGAGCATCGATCTGCACAATTGGGAACCTGAAGACATGTGTCAACCAAGTCAGCGAGCCTGACCACCCGATCCCGTTAGTTGCCTCTTACGACAAGCATAGTCGCCTTTTATGGCAAGCACATGGGTTGCTGAAGACCTATTCTACCCCGGATCTTCACGGGTCAAAATGTCCTTTAAGAACGATACTCATGAAATACGTTTAGAAAGATCAAGTTGATATAGCATTAGATAAGTCTGTTTTGGTAACCTTCTGTTGTCCATGATAATCAATTTGCTCCAGTATGTGAAACATTTCATTACTTGCGTTGTATGTATAAAATGTCGTCCACAATCTCCGAGAACAGCAGCGTTACAAGCTGAGTTTGATAATTTTAGAATCCTTTTGAAGTACAATTATAGAAACGTGATGTAGCAGCTATATGGTGTTTTTCAGGTTTTCTGTGACGCTTACAGTTCACGTTTTTGACGTGTCATCAAAAACATGCACCTTCAGAAGACGGAGGCACATGGTGCAGGTTAATGGCGCCCCTGCCGCATGATCCTTGACAGTGCAGATGATAATCTTCTGGTCTGGGCAAAGGGCTTCATCTGACGAATCAACATTATGACTGTCTGGAACCGTTAACCTTGAGTGTTTCTTAGAATACACCGATCTTGCACAGCTGTCGTAATCCTGGCCTACCTGTCTGAGAAGGGTCCTGTTTGTTTATAGTACAAGTGCCTATTCCTAGCGAGTAAATGTGGTGCTGACAATATTCCAGCAGCATCACGTCCACGCCAGGGAAGGGCTCACTCATGGCACCCACGTTGTTGTAGTTGCGTAGTAGTAGTAGCGGGGGCAGTGATAATAACATTGACGGTGGTGGTGGTTGTGATAGCGGGGGAAGTTTGGATGGTGATAATAATAATAGTAGGGACGGTGTTAATAGTGGGGACCGTGGTGGTGGTAAAATTGGAGTGGGGGTAAAAGTGTGTGTGTGTGTGTGTGTGTGTGTGTGGGGCGGCCTTAATAGTGGGGGCGGTGTTAATAGTGGGGACCGTGGTGGTGTTAAAATTTGAGCGGGGGTAAAAGTGTGTGTGTGTGGGGGGGGCTTTATAGTGGGGGCGGTGTTAATGAGTGAGGG
Source organism: Haliotis rubra (assembly GCF_003918875.1). Taxonomy (NCBI): domain Eukaryota; kingdom Metazoa; phylum Mollusca; class Gastropoda; order Lepetellida; family Haliotidae; genus Haliotis; species Haliotis rubra. The sequence goes on along the minus strand of NW_025767305.1, from coordinate 70,317 downwards.
CAGTGGTGGGGGTAAAATTGGAGCGGGGGTAAAAGTGGGGGTGGTGGTAAAAGTTGGAGCGGTGTTAATAGTGGGGGCAGTGTTAATAGGGCGGACCGTGGTGGTGGTAAAATTGGAGTGGGGGTAAAAGTGGCATCCCCCGGGGTATGGGGGGTGTGTGCTTAATGGTGGGTGCGGTGCTAATAGTCGGGACCGTGGTGGTGGTAAAGGTGGGGTGTCAAAAAGTGGGGCGGGAGTAGTGGTGGTAATAGTGGGGGCGGTGGTAAAGGTGGGGGTGGTGATGGTGGTGGGAATATTGCGGGCGGCGGTAATGGTGGGGGAGGCTGTAATAGTCAGACAAACAGACAGACAGACTTATTTCAATAAAGGCCCCTTGCCCAAATACGGTCTTTACAGAATGTTTCATTTATGAGCGTAGTATCAATCTTTTTCCTTAATCTTTGTGAGAGTGAGTTAGTGAGTTTAGTTTTACGCCGCACTCAGCAATATTCCAGCTATATGGCGGCGGTCTGTAAATAATCGAGTCTGGACCAGACAATCCAGTGATCAACCGCATGAGCATCAATCTGCGCAATTGGGAACCGATGACATGTGTCAACCAAGTCAGCGAGCCTGACCACCCGATCCCGTTAGTCGCCTCTTACGACCTTCACGGTGTCCCTTAATCTTTGAACTTTCTCCAGATAATGACATACATTGTAAATAACATTATTATTTGTTGAGGGCATCAAGTGTTGTACAGATTGACAATGTTTCTGTGTACATTTTCTAAGGTAAGTTTTTTTCTAAGTGAACAGGAACTATTACAGATAAACATTAAATGGTATTCGTCTTCGAAATGAAATTCGTTATATTATTCGATTTACAAAATGGACAATTCCTTTCAGAGTACAAAAACTTCCTTTGATATCCATACAAATCCAAACCCATACTTAAATAATAGTAAACGCGGGGGCTTTGGTAATAGTGAGAATCGTGGGGGCGGTAAAAGCGGGGCATGTGGTAATATTGGAGGCGGTGGTAAAATTGGGAACGGTGGTGGTGGTAAAAGTGGGAACGGTGGTAATAGTGGGGACAGTGGTGGTGGTGAAAGTGGGAACGGGTGTAATAGTGGGTGCGGTGGTGGTGGTAAAAGTGGGAACGGTGGTAATAGTGGGTGCGGTGGTGGTGGTGAAAGTGGGAACGGGTGTAATAGTGGGTGCGGTGGTGGTGGTAAAATTGGGGACGGTAGTAATAGTGGGTGCGGTGGTGGTGGTGAAAGTGGGAACGGGTGTAATAATGGGTGCGGTGGTGGTGGTAAAAGTGGGGGCGGTAGTAATAGTGGGTGCGGTGGTGGTGGTAAAAGTGGGAACGGGTGTAATAGTGGTGGCGGTGGTGGTGGTCAAAGTGGGAACGGTGGTAATAGTGGGAACAGTAATGGTGGTAAAAGTGGGAACGGTGGTAATAGTGGTGGTGGTGGTGGTGGTAAAAGTGGGAACGGTAGTAATAGTGGTGGCGGTGGTGGTGGTAAAATTGGGGGAACGGTAGTAATGAGTGGGTGCGGTGGTGGTGGTCAAAAGTGGGGACAGGTGTAATAGTGGGTGCGGTGGTGGTGGTCAAAGTAGGGAACGGTGGTAATAGTGGGTGGCGGTGGTGGTGGTAAAAGTGGGGAACGGTGGCAATAGTGGGAGGGACAGTGGTGGTGGTAAAAGTGGGAACGGTAAGTAATAGTGGGGACAGTGGTGGTGGTAAAAGTGGGAACGGTGGTAATAGTGGTGGTGCTGGTGGTGGTAAAAGTGGGAACGGTGGTAATAGTGGTGGCGGTGGTGGTGGTCAAAAGTGGGAACGGTGGTAATAGTGGGGACAGTGGTGGTGGTAAAAGTGGGAACGGTGGTAATAGTGGTGGTGCTGGTGGTGGTAAAAGTGGGAACGGTGGTAATAGTGGTGGAGGTGGCGGTGGTCAAAGTGGGAAACGTGGTAATAGTGGTGGCGGTGGTGGTGGTAAAAAGGAACAGTGGTAATAGTGGGACGGTGGTGGTGGTAAAAGTGGGAACGGTGGTAATAGTCGTGGTGATGGTGGTTGTAAAAGTGTGAACGGTGGTAATAGTGGTGACGGTGGTGGTGGTAAAAGTGGGAACAGTGGTAATAGTGGTGGCGGTGATGGTAAAAGTGGGAACAGTGGTAATAGTGAGGACGGTGGTGGTGGTAAAAGTGGGAACGGTGGTAATAGTCGTGGTGCTGGTGGTTGTAAAAGTGTGAACGGTGGTAATAGTGGTGGCGGTGATGGTAAAAGTGGGAACAGTGGTAATAGTGGTGGCGGTGATGGTAAAAGTGGGAACGGTGGTAATAGTGGTGTCGGCGGTGGTGGTAAAAGCGGGGACGGTGGTAATAGTGGTGGTGGTGGTAAAAGTGGGAACGGTGGTAATAGTGGTGACGGTGGTGGTGGTAAAAGTGGGAACGGTGGTAATAGTGGTGACGGTGGTGGTGGTAAAAGTGTGAACGGTGGTAATAGTGGGGACAGTGGTGGTGGTAAAAGTGGGGACGGTCGTAATAGTGGTGGCGGTGATGGTAAAAGTGGGAACGGTGGTAATAGTGGTGGCGGTGGTGGTGGTAAAAGCGGGGACGGTCGTAATAGTGGTGGCGGTGATGGTAAAAGTGGGAACGGTGGTAATAGTGGTGACGGTGGTGGTGGTCAAAGTGGGAACGGTGGTAACAGTGGGGACAGTGGTGGTGGTAAAAGTGGGAACGGTCGTAATAGTGGTGGCGGTGGTGGTGGTAAAAGTGGGAACGGTGGTAACAGTGGGAACGGTGGTAACAGTGGGGACAGTGGTGGTGGTAAAAGTGGGGACGGTGGTAATAGTAGTGGCGGTGGTGGTGGTAAAAGTGGGAACGGTGGTAATAGTGGTGACGGTGGTGGTGGTCAAAGTGGGAACGGTGGTAACAGTGGGGACAGTGGTGGTGGTAAAAGTGGGGACGGTGGTAATAGTGGTGGCGGTGGTGGTGGTAAAAGTGGGAACGGTGGTAATAGTGGTGGCGGTGGTGGTGGTAAAAGTGGGGACGGTGGTAATAGTGGTGGCGGTGGTGGTGGTCAAAGTGGGAACGGTGGTAATAGTGGTGGCGGTGGTGGTGGTAAAAGTGGGAACGGTGGTAATAGTGGTGGCGGTGGTGGTGGTAAAAGTGGGAACGGTGGTAATAGTGGTGGCGGTGGTGGTGGTAAAAGTGGGAACGGTGGTAATAGTGGTGACGGTGGTGGTGGTAAAAGTGGGAACGGTGGTAATAGTGGTGGCGGTGGTGGTGGTAAAAGTGGGAACGGTGGTAATAGTGGGGGCGGTGGTGGTGGTAAAAGTGGGGACGGTGCCTGATAACAGGATCATATTGTCATGACTAATGGACACTGTTTTCAAGACACCGTGTGAAGTGGCGGAAGTCGGCTTTGAACATCCGACAACCTCGAAGCAAATCATTTATAGCAAGTACCACTTTGGTGAAATTAATCAACGTCTGTATGACACCGACATACGCTAAACATTATCAGTGTGATAATATTCTTGGCAAGCCGAGATTGGGACACATCTCTTGGTGACATGGATACACTGCACCGACTATACTGGCAAAACAACTGTGATCGTATTACATATGCTTATAAATTCCAAACTAATCCCAATAATTATTGTAGGTTTAGGAGTCTACTCGCATTTACATTAACACATTCTGCATTTGTCTCCAATTGAAAATCAACCATATTCTGATATTAATCTGCAATTTAGCCGATTTTGCAATGTTTAGTTTAGTTTAGGATTTACAGTCCTAATCAGCCATATATTTTGTATGAAGGAGTTTGTGTTTAATATGCGGTAGTTAAAATATCACTTTAAATCGTGAATAACACCATTGGCGTCAATATCAATGAAAGCATGGCTTTATTTAAGTAAGTCTTTTAGGTCCAAATATGATTTTTTCTCTTGAAACGTCAACGATGCTATCTTGAAAATTCAAGATACTTTCAGGGTATGTAAGTTGAATTGCACGCTAAAGTAATGACCTAGCAAAACATGACCATTATTAAAATAGATTCCGATGTAGGCCATTATCTTCAATTTTCATTTTCTTTAAAAATTTCAAATATTTTGAAGTTGGAATTATAAAAACCAACGTTATTATTATGATGAATTATTATCTGAAAATTTCATTACCTTGAAAACTTTCAGCTTGTATGTTACATTTCAACATAACAGCTTGACGTTTTACCTAAATATCCTGATATTTCAAGAAAAAATATATATAAAATAAACGAATAGTCCTAAATGGGGTCCGTAACTTATGCCATTTAAACAGTATTACAGTTAAATCTTGGCGTGTCAGCCTGATGGTGGGGAATAACCTGAAGCATGTAGGTCCTAAATATATATACATTTGATGAGCAAAACAAATCGCTGAAAGGAGACGTTTCTTCTAAAAAGAGTTAACAGTTAACACAAAACTTTCCAAAGTCAATCCTAAATAGTGGTGATTTAAAATTTTCCAAGCAATCGTGTTTTATTTGATCATAATCTGTATAATAAACAAGGCTGATTAATTATCTGTGCAAATACGTCCCCCAGGAACACCATTTAGACGTACACAGAAAATATCAATTAAGTCAAGTACGCCGGGACACCGTCACTGACATGACGACACACCGTCAGAACAATGCTATTTCATTAATTACCTCCCCTGTCGGAAAACCTCTCCTCTCGGCAGCGCCAATCAATGATCGGCATCGCCTCCTCTACACACCACGTCTCAGTAGCTCCTCACACCGTCAGTGCTAATGAGAGCCACATAAGAGATAGGGGTAGGCCTTGGAACTCCAGGGGACACGTGACTTGCGCTGATCCCCCGGGGTGTGGGAAGGGGAGATAGACGCCTGGGGGTAGCGGTACACGGTGACGATAGTGTCAGGCTTCGCTCTCCCCCGGGGCTGTGTTCTTGTTTGGCGTTTGCTCATTCATCGTCTTCCGACCGGACGGGCAGAGGCGCTGGTGTTTGGCTCAAGAGACAATAATGGGCCTATTATGATGGGTTGACTTCTGATCTAGCCACGATACAATACTGTCTCCAGCCCTAGTACAGCTCAAGTGTGAAAGGGAGCGGTGGGGTAGCCTAGTGGTTAAAGCGTTGGCTCGTCACGCCGAAGACCCGGGTTCGATTCCCCACATGGGTACAATGTGTGAAGCCCATTTCTGGTGTCCCCCGCCGTGATATTGCTGGAATATTGCCAAAAGCGGCGTAAAACCATTCTCACTCTTGCTCAGTTGCTCTTAGTCTGAGGGACGGAGGGGTAGCCTAGTGGTTAAAGTTTTCGCTCGTCACAAGACTCGGGTTTGATTCCCCACATGGGACAATGAGTGAATCCCATTTCTAGTGTTTGTAGTGATATTGCTAGAAAATTGCTAAAAGCGGCGTAAAATAAAACTCACTCACTCTTACTCTTCAATCCTATCCGGGGAGAAAGCTTAACCGAACATCCGAACAACATGTAAATAGGTAAATAGGTGCATTTAAGTAAATAGTTAGGAATGTGTTTTCTCACTGAGTGATAAGTGCATGTGGTTATCATTTATCACGTGATCAGTCACATGACTGAAGTAGGCATTTCTTCGCAGCGTATGATTTATCTATGTGTGTTGTTATGTTGTTCCACCGCATTAGACAATATTCCAGTAAGATGGGTTCTTAGAATAACTGAGTCAGACAGACAAACCAGTGATTGATGTTACGAACAACGTTCCACGTGGTACCATGACAATCAATCCACCGAGCCAGGGCCCCGTTCCTCAAAGCGATCGTAGCGCTACTACTGTCGTAAGTCTATGTTAAAGTATGGGAGTTACGATCATCATAGCGCTACGACTGTCGTAAGTCTATGTTAAAGTATGGGAGTTACGATCATCATAGCGCTACGACTGTCGTAAGTCTATGTTAAAGTATGGGAGTTACGATCATCTTAGCGCTACGACTGTCGTAAGTCTATGTTAAAGTATGGGAGTTACGATCATCTTAGCGCTACGACTGTCGTACGTCTATGTTAAAGTATGGGAGTTACGATCATCTTAGCGCTACGACGGTCGTAAGTCTATGTTAAAGTATGTCGTCAGTGATTGTACAGACTCTCGTGTAACTAAATGTCTTAAAACAACAGCAGTCTTATGATAATTTGTTAAACAACTTTTTTATTACTTTATATCAATGCCAAAACATCATGAGTTGGTACAGGAAAACAAATAAGAAAGATGTGAAAATTGTTGACGAATTGTACTTGTAACTCTTTGTAATTATAATTAGCAATTCATCGGTACGATTTTGGAGCAAACGGACTATAATGTTAATGTATGGCACTTACGACTATCTTTGCGCTAAGAGAAAATCTTGGCCCTGGGAAGGGTGACACGGAAACGTGTTGTCGCGTCATTGACCAATGAAATTAAAGTATTTTACATGAAGGTATGATACATATTTATGTACTGTATTGTTTGCATGTAAAATTATTTTTTGTGTGTTTTCCTATTTCATAACACCTGATTCACATATTTTTGTGAATAACATGTATTTCAACTACACTAACCCAGAGGTACTGCATGACCTCAGGCATAACCTTAAAATCAAATTTAATCAAGAAAGACATGTCAGTATATATTAATATAAGCAGGGACGATTTGATTTGATTTGATTATATCACACCAGTTCAGGTGGAAGGAAATCCATTGATGCGGGGCTTAGACAGTTATGATAAAGTTTGGTATTTTTTTGAAAAACATGGGGCGGTGGGGTAGCCTAGTGGTTAAAGCGCTGGCTCGTAACGCCGAAGACCCGGGTTCGAATCCCCACAAGGGTACAATGTGTGAAGACCATTTCTGGTGTTCCCCGCCGTGATGTTGCTGGAATATTGCTAAAAGCGGCGTAAAACCAAACTCAGTCAGTCAGTCAGTCTTGAAAAACATAACATAAAGCGAATCGGGATTCGAACCCGCGACTACACAACATCCGCCTTCAACAATGCTCCACTATGTCACCAACAAACTGATTGGGCTTAATAATACACCCCATAGGGAGGTGGGTATCTAGTGGGTAAAGCGCGTGAAGCCAATTTCAGGTGTCCCCCGCCTTGAAGTTGATGGAATATTGCTAAAAGCGGCGTAAAACGCAACTAAATGACTCTACTACTACCCCATGCTGCCTTTTCCGATTCTTTACTCCGTCACCATCACGTTGCCCCATGAGGTGACTGTATACTAGTGTTGGGAATTGGTATAAATCTCATAATTGATGATTGGTTCATTACAACCGATCAATCATCGAAAATAATTGGTTAGCGTCATTTATCAAATTTTCCTGGTTATGTTTGTTAATGCACAAAAAATAAAGAAAAAACATATAGTTCTCTCGTTTTTTTCACAAATTGCACAAAATGTCATTGCAAATTTCACATCTTTAAAAGATGACTAGTGTGTTAGGAACACGCATTTCCTGGAGTTGTTAAGATAAATTTAATCATGACTTGGAACGAGCTTGTAGTGCTTATGCAATGTAGAGACAAAATCAACCTTTTGAAATTTATATTGTTATTGCAAACAAGTGTTCCAAAATTGTTTGTGTTCGATTATGAGAAAACATGATCGATTGCTTGGTAGTTTTTGTCATTGCGACCAATCTTCGATTATTTCAATTAATCGGACCACCACTAGTGTACACACATGATGCCGTTAACTCAGTCACCATTTCGCTGACTTGCCATGATTGTGTAGCCAGTACTGTGTTAACAATGTCTCACTCTGTAGCCATTTTGTCTGCAACACGGATCGAGCTACCTCGACAACACCTTGGGAATATTGTGCACAGAGCACTAATCTCGCCCTCCACAATGAGTTACTGTGCTATACCGTTAGAGAGCATGTTCACCTAATCGCACGGATATCGATCGAGAGGCGAGGATGAAATCTCGCGAGACTTCCCTTTAATATGGGAAATGCTTGCTTCACAGTTGTCTTACGAATTTCATTAAAACATAATAGTCGAAAATGAATTAATAACCAATGTTTTATTTAATGGTAAAAACTTTGTCAATGAAACCGAATAACTGCTCAGGCAGGTTGTTTGTCGACTACGAATGGGGCATCACTTTTTAGGCTTTATAAAGATAGAAAATTGAATGTAGAAAGGGCAGTGTTACAGTGTAATACTTTTCCAACCTTTTCTGTCTTATTAAGTAAAAGATCACTCAGTTTTTATCTCGGAGTATTTTGTTGACGGAATCATATAGCATTTTATTACAGATTGTCACGAATCTGAGGGGCGGTGGGGTAACACAGTGGTTAAAGCGTTCGCTCGTCACGCCGAAGACCGGGGTTTGATTCCCCACATGAGTACAATGTGTGAAACCCATTTCTTGTGTTCCCCGTCGTGGTATTGCAGGAATATTGCTAAAAGCGGTGTAAAACCATACTCACTCACTCACTCATGAATCTGATGTCGGCTTTTATGACGTTTCTGTTCTCGGTGCCTGTCAGCCTTCTCGTCAGACTCTACCAGAGAAGCGCATTACCCAAAACTGATCTGAAGAGCTTTGTAATGAAGCCAAATTTGATATTCATGCGTCTTTTTAATTTTGCGAGATTGTATTCTTGAAATGAGAAAACCACTGACGGGATGACTCCAATTACCTGGAGAAACGTAGGGGAATTCCCCATCATGATGGAACACAAAGTGATGTTTCTAATAATTTAGACCCTTTTTATCAGACACTGAGAAAAGTGCAGAGCTGGAGTAAAGGCCTGTCCATGGGTACACTTCATACAACCTATCTTTTTGGACAGAACGAACGACAGCATATCAAACATATCTATTCAGTCTGTGCTAAACCGAAGGACGGTCTAAAGCAATCTATGAAATTACCACAGTATATGAGTAATTATTATTAAGCCACTTTCAAAGATCGGCCAAATGACCAATGATGATCATTTGCAATCATCACATTCAAGCTCGAACGTTCATAGTTTGGCCCTCTTCCAATGAACTCGCAGAAAGCGTGAGGATTTTCAGTCACAAGTTACAGTAATCTCAAAGATTCCCCCATAAAGAATCCTTATAATCATGTTAGTCCTCATTTAATCGTTGGGTTTTTAAAAGAGATTGAACTTTCTGATAATGTTTGGCATTCTGTAAATGGTTAGTGTTTCTACTTCGAGTTAGTTTCTACTTAGATGGTTTGTGGCTGTATCATTGAAGGGGGATGACGTAGTGTAAAATTATTTCATTCCTACATCATTTTAGTTGTAGTATATATGTGAATGTTAATTGTTGCTTAAATATGTGTATAATCGCCAGCGGCTAGAGGGATAGTGTAAATCAAGCCGGGGAACAGTGTTGGAAACCGAAATATTGTCACCACGGTCTCCCACTTTCGATCTATAGCCCGCTGTACATTGTGTTGTTGAATGTTAATTTAGTATTTCAAAATTGTCTCAAAATAGTTGTAAGTATAATCTTTGATAATATAATTGTTACACGGTCCTTCAGTGGCGTTTTATAAAGTATAAATATAATTGTCATTAATGTATGACTTTCTGAAATATTGTTGATGTGAATATGTTAAATCACTCTTGTATACATTGTTAGGTTAGAGTAATACAATGGTATAAGGTTTGAATGGGAAAATATGATGTTTGACTTTCTCTGTGACTACCAAGGTCTGATTTGACAAGTGAATTTTAGTTGTAACTGTAAATCAAGAAAACTCTCCACTGGCTCCCCATAAGATACAGAATCAAGTTTAAGATTCTCATCTTTGTGTTGAAATCTCTCAACCATCTGGCTCCAGCATACATCGGTGACGTGATCTCACTCTACAACCCCAGAAGAGCACTGAGACCAAACTCCTCGCGAGTGCTAGACATTCCACTGACGAGAAAGAAGATTTCGGTGACAGAGCTTTTCTAAAGCAGGACCGTGTCAGTGGAATAACTTGCTACCAAACATTCAGAACATCGAAGACCTTGAACTATTCAAGCGTGTCTTGAAAACTCACTTCTTTGACAGTGCCTCTGCCTTAGCGCCTCTGAACAAAGATGTTGGAAAATGCGTATAAAAATATTAACTTTATTATGATTATTTATTATTATTTGTAATTTGTTGTTTAACGATGCACTCAGCAATGTTCCAGTGATATGACGGCGTTTTGTAAATAATCAATTCCGAACCAAATCAGCGAGCCTGACCACCCGATCCCGTTAGTCCGTTTTATCACAAGTACATATTTTTGAAGACTTCGGTTGCTGAAGACAAGTTCTAACCCCAGACAGGTATTATTAGTAGTATAATATTATAATAATATTTGTATGTGATCAACATTCGTTTTTCCCTTTAGGTATATGACATAACTAGGCATACAGGAATTTGTTCACATATTCTGTTCGTTTGAATTTGTTCTTAGTTTTCGTATATCAGTAGGAAGATTCAGCATATCTCTGTTTTTGATGTATATCTCCAATAACGAGACTGTGTTTCAATTGTCATGCCACTGTAGGTCATCTTGATTCAAACAAAGCATCCTGAGCTTTCGGAATCTCTATTCACATCAATTCTTCAGGTACGATAAAGTCTAAACCTCAAACTGGAAATTTTAACACAAATACAAATCAGACGGGTTTAATAATTAAAACGGGGATGTATCAAAGCTGAATTTGTAGGATAATATGCTTTGTTGGTTTGTTTGTGTTCATGCGTGTGACTGCGTGCGCGCGCGTGTGTGCTTTCACGATACATTCCACATAAACTTTATGGTTTAGTCAACATTTTGTATAATAACGACACATTAAAATGATTTTCATAATTTATTGAGGATTTTTTATATTTAACAGTTTAGCAGATATTTCCACAAACAAACAAAACATCTAGGCTATAAAGGCTATGCTGACCGTAACTGATCAAATAAAATATAAGGAATGGTATATGTCTTAAGACGATGACTCGATGGACTGCTTTGTATATGAGAGGAACGATGGAAGATATAAGCATGGTTGGTTTCAGATGTTCGATGTTTATGTTTTCATCACAATCAAAATGTTCACGTAGTGTAATATTTCCATTAACGTGTCCTATGTATGTTCGTACCAAGTATGGGGCGGTGGGTAATCTAGTGGTTGATATGGGATGGGAATAAGTACATGATAAACGGAAATAACTATATATTTGTCACGCTTGTTTATACCTTTGAAAGACACCAGAAACGTATTAAGATATTCAGTTTATTGATCTGTGTGTTCGACACCTTTTGTTACATTCAAATATCCATTTAAACATCTATGTACAAATACATTCTTCACTTTACTGTAAGACCGCCTCCGTGGTGTAGTGGTTAGAGCGTCCGCCCGGAGAGCGGAAGGTCGCGAATTCGATCCCCGACCGCGTCATACCAAAAGACGTTGAAATATGGTACTTGTTGGTCCCTGCCTGGCGCTCGGCATTAATGGGTACAACAAGGACTGGTCGGCTCGGAGTCAGTATAATGTGTCTGAGTGGGGTGTTCATGCTTCACTGCGGCATGGTATCTCAGTGGGCTAGCACTATACAACCAGCTTAAGTCTGGGCTAGTACAAGCAGCCGTACATACACATACACACGCATGCACGTCGTCATTATGAGCGAAATATTCTCAAGCACGACGTTAAACCCAATTTCACCTCACGTCACTTTACTGTAGTATATTCGTAGTGTTTCGCAGCACTGATGACTTCCTGAATGTGATATTATTCCTATTTCACAACATAACAGGTTCACACTAAAGGTTGAATTCAGATTTTAAAACAGTAATTTATCATTCAATGTGCACGTTTTTTATAATAATTTGTGAGAAATATAAAATAAAACCGTCCTTACAAATGATCTGCACCAATAATGACTGCAACCATAGACATCAACAAGATGATTGCTACCAGTGTTTCCCAACAGTGCTTTTGTAAATACTCAGCTACAGATATAAGTGAGTGAGTTCACTGACTTTGTATTTACGCCGCTTTTAGCAATATTCCAGCAATATCACGGCGGGGGACACCAGAAATGGGCTTCACACATTGTACCCATGTGGGGAATCGAATCCGGGTTTTCGGCGTGACGAGCGAACGCTTTAACCAGTAGGCTACCCCACCGCTCCGCTACAGACATAAATATTCTTTTGAAAATAATGAAGGATTCAGTGAAACACAATGAAATGAAATATAAAAAGAAAAATGAAATATCTGGCCTGAAGTACGACTACGGAAGGAAACTATCTAACAGTTGCCTTCGAACTACTTCTTTTACCCAAAGACTTAATTATAGATAGAACATCGGTGCAAAAAAATGCTCAGTCTTAAAACTGACTGACTGACTGAGTATGGTTTTACGCCGTTTTTAGCAATATTCCAGCAATATCACGGCGGGGGACACCAGAAATGGGCTTCACACATTGTACCCATGTGGGGAATCGAACCCGGGCCTTCGGCGTGAGGAGCGAACGCTGTTACCACTAGGCTACCCCACCGCCCCCTCAGTCTTAAAACCCTCAGAAACAAATTCCGTAATGTGTAAAGGAAAAAAATAGCTGTGGAAATTATATGAATGGATTAATGAAACTCAGTGATGACACCGGGTGTTTGCGACAAAGGTAAGCATGTCTTGCACTACCGGTAGCACCAGACATTCACAAAATTTTCCTAAAATGGAAGTATTTTTAGCCTAAAGCTTCACAGTGGCACTCTTCACATGCGACCGCGGCCTGTAGAGAAACCAGGCAATCAGGTGATCAATGCAAAGACAATCCAGTTAGATCATTTGTAATTAGGCCTGCTGTGTACACAGATTCAGATGCTAGTAAGTGAAGAAAAACGTTTATGTCACTTACAGGGTTCCTTGGTCAGGTACCATTGAGTTTATCATGTGACTTCTGAAAATATTGGTAAGTATATTGATTGGGCAGGGATTGCTAAACTAGTGAATATTATCATATTATGATTTTATTGTCGATATAAGTGAAGTATTCATTTCTGAAACCAGCTTAATTGTCATTTGTTACGAGCAAATGCTTCGTCAGTTTCTACAGTTGCTAATGTTTGTATAAATAAATGTATTCCTATAATTTCTGAAAGGGACTTTCGTTTTATAGAATTATATACATGTACTTCTCTTCAAAGTTTAGACTCACTTAAAACACTCACTATATGGTATGTATAGTATTATGGTTACATCGAAGATTGATTTCTCCACTAACTTGGGGGAACCAACTGCAAACTTTATGCAGATGAATTGCACGAGGATCGTGCATTAAATTGCCGAAAAGCATGTGCAAATATCGTGCATGTGAACAGCTGCGTTTTCATGTAAAGTTTTGGAAAGAATTTGCCAATTTTCACTGATTTTTATCATTTACTGAACTCATGACAATAATCTTTTCAACGTAACGAGTTTGTTTTACAATACATCAGTTCATGTGTAAACAGTACCTTTAAAAAGTATGGAATATTTTGCAAAATTTAGTTTGAACAGTTGCCTGACGCAAGTGGCTATATTTACATTTATATCTCTAAATGGGAGAAAACAAACAGGTAACAGTTTAGAGCAAATGTTAATAAAACATAAAGGTATGGCATCATCCGATCCGATGCCACGATGGTAACTTGTCGGATTTTAGATCGATGGTGAAACGTTTATTTCCTTTAGTATTGTCAGGTCCAGAGTTTTGAGTTTTGAGTGAGTTTGGTTTTACGCCGCACGCAGCACTATTCCAGCTCCCGGTATATGGCGTGTGAGGTCCAGAAACATATCACATATCAGTTTGGTACGTTAATTAAACCATGTCATTTTTAAACAAATATAATTACTAAATAAAAGCGCGTTTTTTTATTCTCATTTGAGTTAGCTGTTTATCACCGCGCGCATCAAGAAAAATGCCCGTGGTTTGGTTCTATCTGAAACTTTCCTTACGATTTTGCCACCATTTGAACTGAAAATTTCGGTACTTTTTCTGTAAACTAAAACATTCTTTTGTTAAAAATGATTCATTCGACATTTTGGTGGTCTGTTCGTAGTGAGGTGTATTTTAGGATGATTTCCTGATTTTTTTGTTTCAAAACATGTAATGTAGGATATATAGTTTATCATATTTTGCATTAAATTAGAAACAATTTCCACTGCATTTAAAAAGGTGATTATGATAACATTGATTTTGTGCGAATTCAGTTGAAATACCGCTTTGTAAATATCGAATATCAGGTTGGGTGTTTGGTATGGCTTTCACCATCGATTTGAAATCAGACATGTTACCATCGTGGCATCGGATCGGATGGTGCCATACCCTTCTTGTTTTATTAACATTTGCTCTAAACTGTTGCCTGTTTATTTTCTCCCATTTAGGATAACATAATATAATTCTATAAAACGAAAGTCATTTTCAGAAATTATAGGGATACATCTATTTAAACCTTACCCACCAGATTGAAATCTGCGTAAGCAGAATGTAGCCCTTTGACATGTTTTAAATTACATATTCTCCTGAACACTTTTATTGACAATAGATAAGACAGATATTTGCAAACTGTCCCTCTGATATTGTTTGTGTACAATTACACATTCTCCAGAATACCTTTATTGACAATAAACACGACAATAAATATTATTATTAAGAAATATTGCGGTTCACACTTAGAACATGATTTACACGAAGCGGCCAGTGGTCCTGAAGACTTCGTAAAAACAGAATCAACTGAACCATTTACCGCAAATATTCACTTTGGAACGTACCCACCAAATATCCGATCTATAAGAGCAGTCGTCTTCCCTCTCACAATTGGTGAATACCTCCGCCAATATGAAATTGAATATAAATCTCCCTTGGGGTTAGACTGAATTCATTATTATTATTATTATCATTATTATTCTCAAAGGTGTTACATGTCAACATATGTGAAATACAGACCGGCTTTAAAAACACTACCGCGGTAATAGAATCGAGTCTTATCTAAAATTTCATCATAGTTGAATCACAACAAAGTTACTTAAACCCCTGTATAAGGAGCCACTACTGTGATTTCAACCCCTGATAGGATATGTTCGAGAGTTCAATCTGTGAATTGCTGGATTAACACAAATGAAAATGTGTTAACGAGCCAAAGACCCTTCAAGTGTAAGTTTCGGGATTTGTCAAAATAGCCCGACGATGTTGATATCTTGATCGTAGAATGATAAAGCATGCGGACGGGGTAGATTACCCTGTCTGACTCCCCCTACACGGGTACGGCCCGTGTACATCGACCCATGTTTCACTGCTACGTCCCCACCCCCTGCGCACCCGTGTATTTGATTCCTGTGAAAGGCCACCCCGAAGAGTAATAATCCTCTTGAATGTCTTCATTGGAGGTAACGGAGTGTCTGTCCACATGTTTACTTGTGTGGGGAACAACATCGCCCTTCACGCGCAACGCATGCGCGCACGTGCGGACGTCGTCACGAGCTCGTCAAAGTGTGTAATTTGTCTTGAGAAGCATAAGAAAGGTATCATCTACAAAAAGCTTGGTGCAGTGACAGCTCTGTGATGTTGAAAGCCATCGACTCATTTCGTGGGGCTGTAAATTCAGCACCGTATTCCATATATGGCTTCTCAGACGACACGTTGCCAAGATGGCTTGTGTTCAGTTTCAAAGTGATTTCCTCGCGTTTTCTTGGATTCGTCCCATCAACCAATCAGAAGTGTCGTTTGTGGCTTCTCCAATCTCATTAGCCAATAAGCTGGTAATGAAAGCCTCCAGAGAACCCACAAGCTTTCCTCGCCGTAGATTGAGGAGGCACAAATAAAAAGATGGCGAAACCTTAGATCTGCACATGCGCGCTATAACCCTGCGGCGGACGGCGATAGCTTTTAAATCACTGTCGTCTCAATTTTCGATGTGTACCAGGTATTGATGACTGGCCGTCTTATTTAAACACCTCACTCAATTAAAAGATGGACTCATTTGCAAGACGTTACTTTGGCCGGTCAACACATCAAACCAAGGTAAGTGCCTGGTGCCAAATATGTTCGTCAAGTTAGTATTTCTTTGCTAAATCTGGTATCAAAAATCGCCTTTACTTTTTACTGCTATACCCATCTAGCTTAAACCTCAAACCCAAAACGTATTAAACGTAAATATACTGACATTTGACAAATTACTGTACACGAAACTCGCAATACACGAGCCTGAATTTAGAAATACAGTAAAGTATGTTTCAAATGTTAATAAAATATTTTCCATTCTTTTTGAACACTTGTATGGTGATATCAGATATCATAAAGTATAATGATCGAAAAGGAACTAAATTCCCATACTTCATTTTGTGCAGCAATTCAAAGCCTTTTTACAAATTGTGCTTAGAATTCTACGAAACAATAACTGTTATAACAGAGAGTGTCAACACAGAGAGGATTAAACAAGTAAAGTCATGCATGTACTTTATACATGGGTTTTCTTGTAACAAGAAAAGTTATATGTGTACGTTCTACGTTGTCAGTAGAATTCAAATGATTTCATATGGATATGTTTTAAAAACTTGAATATTTCTTTCAGAATTTCAATGGAACCGGCATATGTGACCACCTCTAACTATACCGATGTTTGGCGATCTAGTCCGAGCAGGCACTCGGTATCCCCCGAGTCCCCCCGATCATTTACGGAGTTGAACATGAACACCTTGTCCATGCCATCGTTTGAGTTCGACCAGTTCCCAAATGTGTTTTCGTTTTCTCCCTGTCCACCTGGATACAAGTAGGTACACCTATCGATACATTATCGATACCTCATCAATACTTCATCGATGTCTCATCTGTACTTTGTCATTTTCAGAAATACACAATTTAAGACTATTATTGAATAACATTACATATTTGTGAATATTTTCAATGGAATAAAAAAAGTAATTGCAATGAAGTAGATCAGCTGTGTGAAGTTTGAATATTGTGAAAAAGATGTAAAGTTCATAAAACATTGTCGAATAATGAAATTGTTTTAGTTACAATATATTGTATCTCAAAATGATTTATAACATTTAAATATAGTGCTTTGAGGTTCTTAATACTTGACCAAAGCGCTTAACTGCAATGTGCAGATTACCATTTAATATCTTGCATTTGAATTATGTGTTTCCTGAATCATATGAAATATTTTCTATTATGAATCATATGGAACATTTCTGTGAATTTAAGCAGTGCTATTTGTTCGGTGTCGGAAATTCCGTGCCGTCCCCGTTTATTAGCGTGCTTTCTACAATAACGTGGATCTTTTTCAAATGTCATTTAAAATATACTACAATTAATAGGTATAAATAATATAGTTAATTTAGAGATTTCATTAGACTATTTATATAATTATAAGCGCTGTTTATAGAGCGTCATTGTAAACTTACGGCACCAATTTTAGAAAGGTAGGGCATTGCTGGCGACTTTCAATTTCAGGGTTACTTTAAAAACATGCTTTGATCCTATCAAATTATTATTCTACCTTATGTGTCGAGCATTTGGAGAATTTATACCCAGGAACCACACCGATCAGGGTTAACATGTTCTTCAGTAAAACAATTTTGGCTTACCAACCAGATTCTCAGAACCTATGTGGTTGTGTCCAAAAACGGAACAGTCATATATTTTGTAAAATGTACAAGTGAATTTACTAAATAAATTTTAAGATTGTCATGAGACCCAGGTACAGAGAGAAATATACAAAGGTCAAAATAAGAATACGCTAAAATAATAACAAAATTATCAGGATCTCAGCAGGCGGCAGTTCATTCGTACCTAGTGGTAAATCACAACATGATTCCTTAAATATTTAACACAGTCAAGATGTGTCATTCAGTGTAGTATATTTATGTTATTTCTTATTTGAAATAGAATCAATGTGTTTGCTGAAACGGAGGTGGTGAGATGAGTCAACAAACATTCGTCATCCAAGTTATTACTAAAAGTCACGAATGTTGGTGTATTTGTTACAAAGTGTAGAACGATCTTTCCCTATTTTTATCAAACAATATTACTATTTCAACATTCGCTCTTATGAAGCATATTTGAATACGTTCTTCGTTATGAATTATCAGATAACAAGAAACCTTTAGGCCTGTAGGAAGGATTTTTACGGACAGACAATTTCTTTATTGCAAGATATGCGACGTTTCGGTGTAGACGCTAACACCGTTATCACGTCATTATTTGGTTGATAATTTTAACGGTGTTAACATCACCGCAATTTCGCATCTATTGCAAAAGAGAAGTTGTTTATCCATAAAAATTGTACCAGCTTCTAAATGCTACTTAAAGAAGAAACCTTTTACTGAAATAGTTCATGACATGTATGTATTGTTTGCATTGTGAGCACAATTATATGCCATACGAGAAAATAGAGGACGGCATCCAACCATCCCTGCATGCTTGGCTGTAGACACGGCCTCGGAAGTGCTATTCTCAACGCAAACAATTCTCCGAGGATATGTTTTCAAAATATTGTCGGTATAAATTCAGATGTTTATTATAACATAGAGCAATACTTTGTGAATATCCGCTTTTGATATAAATCCATTTGAAGAAGGTTTTTTGTGAACTAGTCATATTTGCTTAATGTCGTTTCGTTTATCAAATATCAATTATTCGTGTGAATTATGTAGTCACGATTATTAATGTATATATTGTCTGTAACTTGTAACTCGCGTTCGTAAAATGTGTACTTTATTGCTCAGAAAACAAAAACAAGAAGAGTAAATATTGAATAATTGTTTACACTTGATATCTATCACGATATAGCTCTCGAATTATATGTGTTTAATATGTTGGATTTTCTACTTAAAACCCGAAAACGTTCATTACACATATGCAACAGCTACCTGTTATATGTATAAATACATTGTGAGGCAAGTACTATATAGCAATTTAATAGCAATGAATTAAGTCTGAAAATTCACATTGTTGGTTATGTCCATACAATTGTATTATAACTGGCGTGGTATTTGAACAATGTATTCTATGTGTCATTAAAATGCAGTAATTCCCTTTTCCTCACACTATCCAACAAAATTATCTTTTTTTATTGTATTGTCATCAAGTATATTTCAATTGTGTAGCGTTCGAATGCATGTTTAATGTGCTCTAACTATGTGCGTTCCACCACCCGGCAGAGCAACTAGAGCTAAGCGCCAACCACGACACTGTTTTATCTCAAGACATGTTGAACACATCTCTCAGAGTTCCGCTCTTAAATGCCGATTCCAAAATAGTAGCGGGAAGTTTGTTAATTTCAGAAGATATGTACGTCTACTGATATATCAAATCCCGTCTAGCAACGTTGTAAATTCACAGAAACAAACTATCCATCAATTATTGACAAGAATCTAGGGATATGTCGTTAGTGTCCCACTATTAAAATACTATTGTTTATTATATACGTACATAATACAACAGGTAGTATCGTAATACTTTGTTATCTTATATCATTGCATGATATTAATAATATCAATGTAATAATCATGAAGATATACATGTTCCGTACTGTTGGATGTTATTGCTGTTGCTTGCAAGGGGAGGGGGTGGGGGTGGGAGGTGATAATGTTTTCACACGTTATAATGATATTTTTATATTTGTCATAATCATAGACATTTAAATGTGTTATAAAGTTATACTTATCAATATATATCAAAATAATAATTATAGTTGTTAAATTAGACAGGAACAAAATGAACTAGTTGAATATTACATACAAAAGCAGAACGTACATTACATTAGATGAAAGTACAACATGAACAATATTACATGCTGGATGCACAATGTTACATTACACAGTTACAAGACGCACAATATTACAATAGACATAATTAAAAAAATGTGTGACGTTAGACAGGTACAAAATATTACATTTTGCTGATGTAAAATGGTCAGTCTTACATTATACAGTTGCAATTGCAAGATGCACTATATTACATCAGATGGATGCAAAATGCACCGTATTCAATGAGACAGATGCGTATTACATAGGACAGATGCAAGAGACACAATGTTACATTGGACAGATGCAAGAGACACAATGTTATATTAGGCAGATGCAAGAGACCCAATGTTACATTAGACAGATGCAAGAGACCTAATGTTACATTAGACAGATGCAAGAGACCCAATGTTACATTAGGCAGATGCAAGAGACCCAATGTTACATTAGGCAGATGCAAGAGACCCAATGTTACATTAGACAGATGCAAGAGACCCAATGTTACATTAGGCAGATGCAAGAGACCCAATGTTACATTAGGCAGATGCAAGAGACCCAATGTTACATTTGGCAGATGCAAGAGACCCAATGTTACATTAGACCGAATATGAAACAAAACATGTACAAGCTGCGCGCTAGCTCTACCCGCGACGGGAACTAAACATAACAATTAGTTCAAAGCTCTGATACTGTCTATTAGGCGGATTCTGTCATGTTTATACAATAAACGTGAGCGACTAACAGCAACAGGTAACAATAGCATTTGTGAAGAGAAGTACACCAGTAATCGTTGATTATGGTACGTCTTTTGTAGACGATGTTTACCAACATAGTGCTGTACTGTATTCTCAGCCAGTGTTTACGTAGGGACTCGACACTTCCCGCGAGTGATTTAAGTGGTTCTCTATTGTACGATGGATGTATGTAACAAGCACTTCATTCACAAATCACAATGTTTAGTCAAATTCTTTGAGTATCTTTTCCCTCCGGGTGAATACTTCCTGAACTGTGGAGCATTACCCGAGCTTACGATGGGAAAGGGTTCTAGCATGCTGGGTTTGTTGAGCGCTTGTGCCGTGCGAGTAGATTGTTGTCAACTTGGTGGCCTGGCATGTGAATTGCTTACTTAATGTATATTCTTCAAACACTGCCGTGTGTACCGGTGTATCATATAGCATGTTGTTGAGGTGTCACTTTGAGATTTAATGACTGTCGTCTGCTGCCGTTAATTCTCGTCTGCTAAAAATTGACCTCCCTCCTTGCACTCCCGCGTTGTTGCAGCTGAGCTGAGCACGCCTGATTAGGTCCGGCTCATTTCGGCCAATTTGCCTCGCCCTGGTCAGTCTCTGGCGTGTTGTATTCATACGGTACGGATTTCACACCTTACTGCGTACGAGTTTGAATAAACATACGTAAATTTTAATTCTAAATATCAAGTGTTTTGAACTTGGATTTGCTTTCAGAGACCTGACGGTGTTTAAGGAGAAAGCCCCCCATGACATTGCAGATGCCTTGCTGTCCCTAAAGCACGCGGTCGTCCACCCTCAGTTCAGTGGTCAGTTGTCGCCGCTCTCGCCACCGCCGCCCATGTCGCACCTCGGACACAGCCAGATGATGAACCCGGGACCCCTGACCCATCAGAACCATCAGGGTCTTGGCTACCCCGTGAGCCATCAGGGACCTGTGTTCCATAACTCCTACCCAGCACCACCTCCGTCTCAGTACGCAAGTCAGTACCCGGATCCCGGGCCCAGTACTTCCGGCCAGCCGACGCCTCAAGCCAACGTCCACTTCCCGTCGATGAGCGTTAACGTTTCAATGAGCATGAACGTCGGGATGCCTCCGGGTCTCGGTAACACCCAATACAGCCCGGTACCCCCTCAACAGTGGCCCCCACAGCCACAGAGTCCCACCCTGGGGCAGTACCACCCGGGTCACCCCCACCCTCAGAGTCTACAGCCTCAGTACGGGGGTTACAACGCCCAACCCTACCCCCCAGCTTACAGCTTCACGTCAGACTTCCGGCCCATGGCTGACGGGAGGGGCGGTATCTATTACAAGCATGCAGAATCCTTCAAAGACGCCACGAGGTTTTGCACTATGGGTCACCTGAAACGGTCTAAGTTCCTGCCAGACAAAACTCCCCCTCCACCCCCGGGGATGGATCCTAACTCGCTGAAGACCAACATGTGCAGGATCTGCGGCAAGACATATGCACGGCCTAGTACCCTGAAAACCCACCTGAGAACTCACTCGGGGGAAAAACCATACAAATGTACAACATGTAACAAGTCATTCTCTCAGGCTGCAAACCTAACAGCACACATCAGAACACACAGTGGCGAGAAACCATTCCGATGTCCCATCTGTGATCGACGCTTCTCACAGAGCTCGTCTGTGACCACCCACATGCGGACCCACTCTGGCGAACGTCCCTACCGGTGTCGCCTGTGTAAGAAGGCATTTTCGGACAGTTCCACCTTGACCAAACACCTCCGGATACACAGTGGGGAGAAACCCTATCAGTGCAAGTTATGCCTTCTGAGGTTTTCCCAGTCAGGAAATCTCAACCGACATATGCGTGTGCATACAAACACCGGATGAATTCTCAAAGAACAGCGTGTTTACATTACATGTAGGTGCATTGGGGTGAAACTTTCAGGCATGTCCTCTCAGTATACGGGACAAACCTTTTTCACTGAAACAGCAACTCTTATTTATACGCGCATTCAAACTGTAATTAAAGTAATGAACGCTATGTGCATTGTGCAAATAACGCATGTTATAGATGCATTGGTTTGACGATACCTGGATCATTCAGCGACTTGACAAAGAACAATCTCGATTGCAACTACTGTTTGTCAGTGAAGTGAAGTTTGACACTCGGTGAACCCTGTTAATCCGGACTGCACTGTTCGAATAAAATTCCCTGGATTAAACAAACTCCGACAACCATTGGCGTCAGCAACAACAGTGGTCGTCACTGTCGAAGAACAACTGCAAATAGTTTCAACTGTTTTGTTTCTTTGTCTTTTAAATTAAAACGGAAAACAGAAGTTTAAGATAAGGTGAGCTATTGAAGTAAAGTTGTTCTAGATGCCACTGTACTATCTGTCATGCTCACTCCCAGGTCGTGCTGAAAGATGAGGGACATAGTCTATATGACGGCAACGAATCCCCCTATCTGCTGATGTGATGCGCACAGACGTTGAACATGACGTAGCTGTTGGTGTGTGTAGAAATTGCTGACATGGAATTACAATCCTTCATTAACACGACGTGTGTTTAGTCTGTGTGTCGTATTTAGCGGACTGAAAACCAGTTAGAATTTGTTCACACCAAATACAACTTTCTTGGAATACCAGCCATAACACAGCTAAGGCCATGGACATGCATACATACGTTTGTATGTGTTGTTTCGAAAACCAGCAGTGTATCATGTTGTCGGTTTTATCTTGTAAATGACAGTCTAAAACAGACAGGGATGAAGATGTTTTAATGATGGACAACTCGAATGAGGACTTAATTTACATATCAATATTCACACATCACATGGACATTTAATTTGGACGTTCATTCTGTGCTGAGAGTGTCGGTGACGTTAATCCCGGTTTCAAGTTGTCAGTAGGCCTCTGTATTTAGATATGGTGGTTTCTTGTGATTATTTTGTTGTGTGAACAAGCTAACAAAAGTGCTACAATATTCCTTGTTAGCATATCTGGATATACACAGTAAGTAAACAATAACGTATTTGTGTATCTTTCAAGTGATATGCATTATGTATGTTAATAATGACGAGCATTATGAATGTTAACAATGACGTACATTATGTATGTTAACATTGACTTGCATTATGTATGTTAACAATTACGTGCATTTTGTATATTAACACTACCGCGCAGTGTCTATATTAAAACTGTATGTTAACACACAGAATGTTAAAAAGGACGTGCATTTTCTATTTTAACAAAGAAGTGCATTTTGTATATGAACAAAGAAATGCATTGTGTATGTTAACATTGACATGCATTATATATGTTAACAATGACGTGCATTGTGTATATTAACACTACCGCGCAGTGTCTATGTTAAAACTGTCTTTGTTAACACACATAATGTTAAAAAGGGCATGCATTTTGTATGTTAACATTGAAATGCATTGTCTATGTTAACACTGACGTGCAGAATGTATCTTAATACTAGTACTTCTGTGCACTGTCTATCTTAACACTGACGTACATTGTGCATGTTTACATTACCGTCGTTAAGTATATTAACACTACTGTGCGCTACGTATGTTAACAATATCGCGCATGTGGAAGTTTACAATGAGAAGTGCTGCATTATATTTACTATAGTCGCCATGTTTAGTTTGTATATGTCTATGCCATTTAATGCAAGCATTCAGATAGTCTGTGTTATTCACCGACAGAGCTCAAACTAGTTCGTCTCGAAAATGCATTATATGAATTTTATAGATATGAAATAAACACATTTGAATAAAGTTAGATTCACCAAATTATGTTGTGTTGTAGTAACATAACTAACAGAATGTTCGGAACGCAAGGGAGCCGTTTAAAAGAGATCAGCTGTTTGTTGTTTTAGGAAGGTTGTATGTGTTGGTAAACGGCATTCTTATACAAACAAACAAACAAACAAACAAACACAATTGCGCTGATACCTACATGTTCTTATTGCTTAATCCCTGTTGATGTATATAAGTCCGCTGTGTGCTGTATGGTACTTTACTCTTGCTTGACAACGGTATAAGAAGCTATACCGAAACCTCGCACCATATATAATAAAGAAGGTTGTTATTCATAAAGAATCATACTTTCTTAAAACACAATTTCATCAAGAAAATACTTTGACAGAATAATTTGGCGCATCTTCAAAAAAATGTTTAAAAAAATTACAAAATTGTTTAACCGTGACAATAAATATATTGTGTATGAGAAAATATCTGTTCCTCTGTAAAAAGACAACAATTGTGTGTTTTGAAACATTCCCACTCACATTTAATATATCCCCACATTAAAAGGAAATTATGAATATTTAGCAAAACTATTGCAAACCAACAAACTTAGTAATATGTACAGTTATTATAGCACCAAATCAGACGGTGACATACACAGTAGCAACACCAGAATTGAATAAGCACGTGCAGTTGAAATGGTCTAATACAAAGAAAACGTGTAACTGAAAATTGGATTTGACCAACATGTCACAGAAGTTACCACAACGCTGCTGTGCCGAAAACATTTCTTCTTCTTCTTCTTCTATTATATAAATCAAAATAAAATATCGAATGCTTCTATGAATGATGAAAGAATGAGTGGATGAAACATACAGTAAACTTTTCGAAAAGTGAGTGTTTAGCAGGCTAATACCAAATATGTCGTGTGTTTTTGTGGAAATATTTCTTCCTGATAAATGGTATTCGATATATCAATCGAGTTGCATAACATGGTATGCCAGAACCTCTTCCATGACGCTACTATTTTCAACCCAATACCGGCAAATACAAAATAAATGGAAAATGGCCCTTTCTTGTGAACTAATAAGTTCATCTACAGTCGTGACCTCGTGACAACATTAATGTTGACAATCCGATGATATAAATATTTTATTTGACAAGCAAAGACATATTTTATAACAATACAGATACCTGAAATATCAATCAATCAAGATCTATACGGGAAAAGGGAAAAAAGAAAGAATACATCCAATCATGTTCGATGAAGGCTCAAGCTGAAATAAAAAACAAATGGCTTTTCGAAGGTAGTATTTTATTTGACTTTTTTAAGTTCAAAAACATTTCGCTAAAGTTTGTGAATTTATAATTAAATCCAATAATCAAATTCATTTTGCCATGCAGTACATAAATACCCCAGGTCGTAATAAATTATGGAGTTTTAGCTTCGTCGTCGAAACGCACCCTCACTAATCAGGTTGTTATAGTTACAGGCTGGAGGACGGACGGACAGTCACAAAACTAAATTTCGGTCTCACCTAGTATACAAATATATTATATTATATGCGGTGTGTGTGGTATAAATGTACAAGTAATTTTGTAGAATTCTTAGAGGCAAATAATAGACAAAGTAAAACAAGGAATTCTATATTATAGACTAAAATATCGGCTTCATAGTTTTAACACGAATACACATCCATGGATAATATAAAGGGTGTCCTGCCAGTTGTGAGACACATTAATTAATGGTTCAGTGCACATAGGTGGTGCTTCCACATCCGTACAATGAAGGTGGGATCAGCCCAGTTGTTGAAGAGTACCCACAGGAGTCATTGATGAGTAGATTAATGAAATAGATTATCAGAGATTCTATTTACACAGAAGAAATAGTTCATGAAATATTTTATTTATTCAGAAGAATATGTAATTATGATAACACATTTTTATTGACTATTATGAAGTTTGAAAGTCATATATATAAATATAAATCAATCATGAGAAGGTTGTTGAGTTAATTTAAGTGTTTTCCTGCGAAAATTTGAAGCGTTGTGTCTTGATGATATAATCGTGGACGGATTCAACTATTTTCTGATTTACACAAGGAGTAAATTCTTTGTTCCCGTTCAAAATGATACTGCAGAAAACGTAAGGTAGTATTTACAACAAAATATCAAATGATTTCAAATATCATTTGTGACCATTTCTAAATTATAAAAGAAGCTAAATTGTCGAAGATGAACATTCAGATCTGTGAACATGGGATAATTAATTACATTTCGTTTTAATGCAGATGTCTGCGCACTTACAATGCGTTTAATTTGCAACGTCTGTATCGATCCGCTTCCACTTTGGAGAAATCTCGCACCAAAACGTATGGATAAGTTCATATTTTCGCGAACACCTGGTATCATCACTATTTTGACAGTGGTTCATAAACGCATGTTCATGATGTGGTCGGACTTGTACTATCTTCATTTCTTTTAGCAGCGATTAAGTAAAGATTTGGAAAGGGTCTTGTCGCTTTTATTTACATGAAGACCTTCGTCAATAGACATATTCTTAACTTTTCCTGTGCAATTTCCGACCCGTTTGTGTGTTCATTTTCTGAGTGCAATAAATGTGAAAAACATGGAGATAATTCTCCCGTGTGTATTTTGAAATATATTTTTTTTATGCTATGTTGTGTTTTTTTCGTTTTACGCAAAGCGTTTTTTCGTATTTTGTATTTCATGTCATAAAATGACAGTATTTTGTAACAAAATAGACCAAATTAATTACAAACATGAACAACAAAATCTTTCAAATTATTAAGAAGTTTCCACTAAAACCAGTCTTTCTTCGATTCCGACTAAGTCTTAATCGTGTGTTCTTGACACTATCTACGTCATGCATATCACCTAGCGTGTTGGCTTCACGGGAGCCATCATGTGTTTTGATTAAAATTCGTACCTATTTTATTTGTCAGTTTGGATGAAACAGCTGCGGGATGTGGTGTGAAGTGCTTAAGAATAAATAGACGACATATATTTCGCATGGCCACATGCTGAGAAGGCGCCTTGCACACTGGAGTACAAATGTCATAATTACATTACAGTTATCGGAACTGCCTTAAAA
This sequence comes from Haliotis rubra, assembly GCF_003918875.1. Taxonomy (NCBI): domain Eukaryota; kingdom Metazoa; phylum Mollusca; class Gastropoda; order Lepetellida; family Haliotidae; genus Haliotis; species Haliotis rubra. The sequence goes on along the minus strand of NW_025767305.1, from coordinate 42,962 downwards.
GACTGCATTACTAAAAGTTTTCTTGACATAGCAAGACGTAGACTTTCAACCGTTTGTTTGTTTTTTTACGCTGCACTCAGCACTATTCCAGCTACATAGTGGTACACATGGTGGTTTTAAGATAATCGAGTCTTGAAACCGACAAACCAGTGATCTCAACCGACATATGCGTGTGCATACAAACACCGGATGAATTCTCAAAGAACAGCGTGTTTACATAACATGTAGATGCATTTGGGTGAAACTTTCAGGCATGTCCTCTTAGTATACGGGACAAACCTTTTTCACTGAAACAGCAACTCTTATTTATACGCGCATTCAAACTGTAATTAAAGTAATGAACGCTATGTGCATTGTGCAAATGACGCATGTTATAGATGCATTGGTTTGACAATACCTGGATCATTCAGCGACTTGACAAAGAACAATCTCGATTGCAACTACTGTTTGTCAGGGAAGTGAAGTTTGACACTCGGTGAACCCTGTTAATCCGGACTGCACTGTTCGAATAAAATTCTCGAGTCTTGAAACAGACAAACCAGTGATTAACATAAGCATAAACATCGATCTATGCAACTGGGAAACGGTGACATGTGTCAACCTAGTCAATGAACCTACCACCCCAGCCTCGTTAGTCGCCTCTTACGACAAGCATGGGTTACTGAAGACTATTTTTAACCCGGACCTTCACGGGTAAATGGACAAGGTCTGGACTGAGTACAACAGCTCACTTGATGATCTGGCAGGCCCCGTGGAGTCGTTACGGCTCAGTGATCATTTGCTTGGCTGTGAGTTAAGAAGATGAATTGATGAACATAGAGACTTTTCCGGGTTTCATCTTCTTTTTATTGTTTGGTACAACGTTTCAGGGCTTGTTCTGGACCCATCATCAGGTAGACTGACTGACTGACTGAGATTGGTTTTACGCCGCTTTTAGCAATATTCCAGCAACATCACGGCGGGGGACACCAGAAATGGGCTTCACATATTGTACTCATGTGGGGATTCGAACCCGGGTCTTCGGCGTGACGAGCGAACGCTTTAACCACTAGGCTACCCCACCGCCCCTCATCAGGTAGAACTAAAGAACAGTAACTGTTACTGTAGAACAAGCCCTGAAACGTTGTACCAAACAATAAAAAGAAGATAAAGCCCAGAAAATTCTCTCTGTTCATCAAATAGCATTTTCTAAAATGCCAATCAAACATCTAAGATTAATTGGCCTACCATTTGGTAGGAAAACAAAACCTTGATATACTCCACATCACCATGTTCAAATTGAGTGAGTGTGTCGGATTTTACGAAACATAAACAAAAACAAGCAATGACAAGACTTTATGGATGATCAACCTGTTTATATACAAGATAAGATAAAGAGATAACAATAAACTGGTGTACCCCTCATTCCCCAATATGCTTGAAAACGGTATAAGAATCTATACCGAAACGTCGCCATTGTCACAATAAAGGAGTTGATTATCCATAAAGTCTTGTCATCCCTATACCACCAACTTCTAGAATGCCACTCAAACTAAAAAAACACGTAAACAAACAAAACATATTTATCCGCATCTTTAAAATATGGTCTTTGAAAAAAGTAGTTGTTGTGGCATGCTGTTAATACATTTACTGTATATATTGTGTATCAGAAATGATCAGTTTCACTTTCAAAAGAAAACAATTGTGTGTTTTCAATAATACTATCCCTGTCAATAATACTATCACGAATGTAAGTAAAAAACTATAAATATATACACATGTAAGAGTATTTACAAAACTAAACGTAACAAAAGAAGAAATAGTGTTTACAATGATAATTAATGTGTTCGAGACAATTGTAAATATATTTTCACATATGTTTTGTTAGAAAAAAATCACGACAATGTTTTTATTGTACCAAATCGGAATATGGTGATAGTTGAGGAATATATTTGTTTGTACGCAGGTGGGGCAGAACATTCTGACAATTTTCATGAACAACTTGTGTCATGTAGAACAGTACTGATGCTCTACGTCAGACAACAAACAAATACTTGTTTATGCAAACCTTATGAGCGACAAATGTTATCGTTGGGGCAGAGCATTCTGACAATTTTGTCATGTACAGTACTGAATATCAGGCAACCAAAACAAGACTCTTTTGTTGATTCACATTGTATGAGCGGCGTGACGTTCTCGGTGGGACAGGGCAAATTTTTTTTTAATTTTTAATTTTTTTATTTATTACTAATAACGGTGCATGATATTCTACATTTCATCAAGGTAATACAGATGACATAACACATGTTACAGTTGATGGATTATTGATGCCGTTATTAATAACTTGAGATGAAAATAAGAACATAAAAAAATATTAATAATAAAAAAAAAGAGGATGGGGAAAGAGAGAGGTCGGGGGAAAGTGAGAGGTAAGGGTGCAGAAAAGAGAAACTCACCATGCTAATCTAAAATTTAGTCGTCTTAAAAGAGACAACCATCTTGCTTTGAAGACAGAGTGGTGTTCCCCGAAAAAATATTTTCCAAATGGTAGTGTTTTTTTATGAGGTAGAAGAGTTGATCAAAATTTAAATTTGCGGAGGTATATCTTACTTTATGAATATATTCCTTGGTGATAATGAAAATATGATTAACTGATACAGGGACAGGACATTCTTACTAGCTTCAGGAACACCTGGTGTCATTACTGACTTTCAGGGATCTATTCATAGAGTTTTCATAACGTTTTACCCTTTGCGACACATGGAATCTGTTTTGGCCGACACCCGATAATTGTTATTCTCTCGTGTCGACGTTTTATGTGCGATGTTATAAATAAAACAACAACTCTGTCATTTGCATTTTAGGAACAGTTGCATGGGGAAAAAAATGTACCTAATCCTCTTCAGTTTTATGTCTCCACGTGCCTGTAGCGCCTAACAGACAGTATCGTTGGCCTTGTGGCGCGGTCCAAACCTGTCTCTGATGATTCTACAACAAAAATCCCCAAGGCTCTGTGACACATATCGATCACTAAGACGACCGTCCTTCCAACACTTTTGTGGAATTTGGTCTTAAAACTGTGAAATCAAAACGCCAACAAGTACACCATAACGGAAAAATAGAACATATATATATACTGGACAAAATAAGTTAGGGAAATTGGTATTTTTATGATTTATATTTTATCAGTGTGTCAATGAATAAATAGATCATTATTCATAATTTCAAAATTTACATATATCCCTAACTATTTTTGTCATGTATATTCCGATTCAGTCAATTATATTTCTCTTTAATAAGTATCAGCTTGTTTAATAGATTTCGATGTCTACTCTCGTTTCTCGCTTACACAGTACAGATAATTATATTATTTACCTTCAGTCTGTAAGATCAAACACGTTTTCTCCAACAATTACGAATTTGTCAAAACAATCCAATAGCAAATGTCCCAAAACAGACAATGCATTATTTTCTATCAAATCGATACATGCCACATTTTATGATCATCCATTTCTACGAGTCATGATCTAAGATGTAGGGGTAACATGCATCCACCTGGAAGGTGAATTTGACGATTTATATCCGGAAACCTAACCTTCCGGAGGATACCTGCGCGGAACGAAATGCACTCTACAGAAAATGAGGTGAGGTGAGGTGAGGTGAGGTGAGGTGAGGTGAGGTGAGGTGAGGTGAGGTGAGGTGAATTGGGTTTAACGTCGTGCTTGAGAATATTTCGCTCATATGACGACGTGCATGCTTGTGTATGTGTAGGTGCGGCTGCTTGTACTAGCCCAGACTTAAGCTGGTTTTATAGTGCTAGCCCACTGAGATACCATGCCGCAGTGAAGCATGAATACCCCACTCAGACACATTATACTGACTCCGAGCCGACCAGTCCTTGTTGTACCCATTACTGCTGAGCGCCAGGCAGGGACCAACAAGTACCATATTTTAACGCCCTTGGTATGACGCGTTCGGGGATCGAACCCGCGATCTTCCGCTCTCCGGGCGGACGCTCTAACCACTACACCACGGAGGCGGTCACAGAAAATGAGCCATTTCGCACCGTTGAAAATAGAAATTCACCCTGGGGGTCAGAAAACAAACCGTGTGAAATGAATCATTTTCTGTAGCGTACATATCGTTCCTAGTAAACATCATACGGAAGGTGAGGTTTCCGGAAATTTGGTGTCTGGATAAGCGGGGTTGCACTTTTCATATGGAAATCTGTATTTGAAATGAATAAACTTATTTCAATTTCAATTTTCAACAGTGCCAAATACACACTATTGTGTTCCACTTACCAGACAGCGACCTTGCGTGACGAAGCTTCTTTCGCAATTCATCACTTTGTACCCTACATCAAAATGAATGAATGAATGAATATTGCTTTACACCGCAACAACAATCTTCCAGCTATTGGCGGCGAGACCTGCTAATATCAATGACTGATTGAAAGCCAATCGATATCAAAGACTGTAAAAAATATCAGTCATATATCACAAGTAATGTAAAAAACTGACAATTTGGCTAAAGTTATATCTTGTCATAAAGCTCAATATCTTTTAAAAATATAGAATCCTGTGGCAATGAACTTGTGTAAAAAGTTGAAACAATAAAATGTTTGTCTTGTTAATGTAGTATCCACACAATCTAAAAGTACATGTGTCATGGTAAACTGACTTTGATACGGAATACAGGTTGAAGCATCATCGCCCTTTAATGGATGCATCAAAAGGAAATGGCATTGTCTGTTGCTATACCACGAATACGTGAAATACTCTAATTTGATAAGACAATCAATAAAATTAGACACTATCAATTTGGATTGAAAATGCGTGTGATTTCATAACCGTTTCATTGCGCACGTATACAACACTACCCCACTACTTCCGCTTGACCACCAACATGGCTGATATCAACACATGGAAATGCTTATAAAACATTTATTAAAACTTCAAAAATACAATTACAATTACATGTACATGTATATGAATTTTCCCCCTCATATTACCTTCTATTATAAAATTATTCAAACTTAATTACAATGTACAGCCCCAAACATAAACAAACAATTTGAAAGCCTTGCAAAAATAAATCCATATTGTACAAAACGTTAGTAACGCGTTCGGTTTCAAATGAAATTTAGAGACTAGCAATTCGGTCCTACATTCATCTAATTTCCAAACACAGTACGTTTATCTCCTAATTATACATACCAGTTATAAAAGGTATGCATTGTATATGTGGACTTATGTTTGTAATGTATAATTCATTTATATCTACAAAAACGTTATTATGGAGAAACTGAAAAGAAATAATTGCTCTGACAAAGTATACATATTAGGGGCGAATCAAGGATTTTGGAGAAGTGGGAGTGCACATAAATCATGAAGTCCAAGGTTTAGGGGGGGGGGGAGTTCCTCAGGGAAAGGTTTGATCGGGGGAAGAGGGGTGGGTGGGTGATTCCCTGCAACTCTCCCCCCTTTTTTCACCCGAAAAAAACTTTCATTGCATAATGAACATCTCTTGTTGGTTTTGTTCACATGTAATCTTGTCCTTACGTTATGGCATTATAGGTTGTGCTCCTTAGAAAGCAGACATTAATTGGATATTTACACGTCAAGGAAATTTTTTTGGTGGAAATTGCAGCATCCTGATATTTCTGAGACTCCATATTTCCATAACTGCTACCAGTGCTCTACACGCCACTGGCACCAAGCTCAGTCTCACGACGCTCTCAGGGACCCGCCTCATCGATTAAGGAATCAGAAAATCAAAATGGACGCCCTGTCGTCTGCTCAGGCCTGCCGCACGCGCTAGCCGGGGGCCGTGCTATCACAAACAAGGGTCGGGTGTCAAGCTTGACAGGGAGCATGGCAGGGGGCCAGGCAAGCATCCAGCCCACCTGAAAACATGTGTAATTTTAGACCCGTCAACAAATTACAAGCCAATTGTGGCTTGGACAAGGAAGCAAAATATTTATCTGTTGTCGGACTACATGATCCGCCCAATTAATGGCAGGTAACTCCTGCACCGGTATTAGGACAATGCAAATATGTGATTTGATGGAAACCTGAAACATCTCAACAAAAGGTTTGTTTCAGGTTAACGTGTTGATAGGGATCTATCGCAGGTATTCGGCTGAAGCTGCCCGAGACTCGCCCGCGGTACGTACCACGATAGCCGAATATTAAACATTGGGACGACATAGCTCGTGTTTCAGCGATAGAAGTTTGATGTTTTCTCTCAGAAAACAACACTGTTTAGAAATTGAATAAGTGATGATTGATCCATAAAAAACGTCAGTTTTTCGAAATTAAACTGATTTCACGGATATATAAAACCTTTTGTCATTGGACACCTTTGCCGAGGAATATTCCTGCTGTGTAATATGTTTTGTCTTATTCGTATTCTTTACATCAGGATTTTTTTCCAAGATGACACTCCCGTCCCACAGGTTACAAACGTACAGAATGTGTTTGTGAGCCATAGTAAGGCATTTTTCAAAAACTAAAACTAATAACATAAATTATAATAAAGCCAATCATTAAAATCGATGGCATTTTTATTTTATTTTAATAACTGTGATGACGTGTAATGCTGTACTTCGACCCTTAGTCAGTTGGAAGAGTCTTACGATTCTAAGTCACATTAAGTATTTCAGCCACATCGTGACTAAAATAAAATATATATTCATACTGCATAAAGTTAAATTGTAAAAACCTGTCAACGTGGGACAGTAAAACAACTAAATTAACACAGATTTTTGCTTGTAAAACAAGTATAGCAATCTAAAACATTGTCTTATGCATTATAAAATCAGACAAAGATCACCAACAACTTAAGGTAGATCACCATACTAAGGACTATGGGAATAGTAGTTTTGCTTCCTGCATGGACCTAGCTGGATTTACACCATCCCTTCAGTTGGAAGATATGTTACATGGTTAATTAAATGTAATATTTGTAACGTGACTGGTTTTTGTTCAACCAGCGTCATAGTGAATCGATCAGTTCGAGATATCAATCAGATAGGGAAGGGTAGACAGGGAATGCAGACAAACTGAAACATTTGTATGACTGTATCTTTCCAATATGATCACTTTTTGCAAATCTTTTGACGTTTGACAAAACTATAAATCGTATGGAAATATCCAGAGTATTCGCTAGATAACCAGTACTGCAGCAGGATTTCCTGAAAAATGCGGGCCAGTAATCAAAAGTGACAAAACTATGAGTCCATCATGGTAATCATTAAATGCATCTTGTAAAAAATACTGTAGATATAATTGTTATGGTCACATTGTTTATTAAGGTCTTTTGTGCTTGAAGTAGGTACAAGTCAAATATTTACTTTATAACGCAGCCTTCATTTCGCTGACCACGCAAACTTTACTCTTGTTGACTCAAAGAAAACACATAATTACTTAGTATTCTATAAGCAAGACTATTAGCTAAGGTTTTTCACAAGTAACGAGAGATCAGCTATTTTGATCGGCCAAAGCCAAGAGAAATGCACCATCCTAACAGCTTGACCATACATTTCATGTTAACTCATCTTTCAAGACATATGCAACATTTTAGCGTTCCTTATCGGTGTTATTTACTTTGACGCGAACACCTGGTGTCAGAACTGATTTTCCGTATTTTGTATCGCAATTGTACCTTTTACAACCAGTGTAATGTTTCAACGGATAATCGAGGTTCATGAATATTGTATTAACGAGAGAAAAAGGCGAATCGGATTAATTGAACAAAAATGGAGAGAAAACTAAAAAATATATTCAATTGTCCGACGGTGTAAAAACTTTAAAAGTTTAAAAATAGAAAATAAGTGTGAACATATATGACATATCGCAACTTCATAGAATTCATTTTAGTGAGTGAGTGAGTGAGTAAGTGAGTGAGTGAGTGAGTAAGTGAGTAAGTGAGTAAGTGAGTGAGTGAGTGAGTGAGTGAGTGGGTGAGTGAGTAAGTTAATATGTAATTCACATCGGCAATATTTCAGCTACACAGTAACGAGAACAATCTATACATTGCACCTGCAGAAATCTATACCACAAAAACCGGTCGTCAAAGGACAGTAAAAACACCAGAGTATCGCAGATTTGGTTTAAAACCAGCATGTTATAATAGACTGTATCACTACAGAAAACAGTACAATATAAAAAAGAGCTACAGAGCGAAGTAACTGAAGGTAGATCACCATACTAGGGACTATGGGGGACTGACATCACTTTTACTACCTGCATGGTCACCAGCTTCATGTAACACCATCCCTTCAGGTGTTGGCGATTATGGGGAATTTTAGCAGAACATTATCCTACTATTGACTGACTGAGTTTGGTTTTACGCCGCTTTTAGCAATATTCCAGCAACATCACGGCGGGGGACACCAGAAATGGGCTTCACACATTGTGCCCATGTGAGGATTCGAACCCGGGTCTTCGGCGTGACGAGCCAACGCTTTAACCATTAGGCTACCCCACCGCCCCTCCTACTATTGAAGCGATGGTAGATATATATATACATGACATTAAGTAAACATTGATATTTTCACACAAATACATTAATCCGACATTTTCATTAATCCGACATTTTCGTTAATCCGACATATTTCTCTGCAACCACAAGTGTCGGATTAACGAGAGTTGACTGTATATATATATCATTAAGGTGAAATGGGACTTACTTACCCTCTCAGGGGGAGAATTCATTATAGATTAGGGCTTATAACAGTGATTGTGTTACAGCAAAAAACTGTCTAAAAACACAATTGAGTGCTAAATACTGTAGGAAATATGTACTCTGTATGTACCATGAAAACATAACATGTTAAAAGACGATGTACCTGAGTTATTATTATTATTATTATATTGCGGCCTTGAACTGCTATTGATACACAATGTTCATAAAGATTGTGGCTTGGTATATTGGAGCTATAGAGTGGGTGAGTGAGTTTGGTTTTACGCCGCACTCAGCAATATTCTAGCTATATGACGGCCTTCTGTAAATCATCGAGTCAGGACCAGACAATCCAGTGATCAACAACAAGAGCATCGATCTACGCAATTGGGATACGATGACATGTGTCAACCAAGTCACCGAGCCTGACCGCCCGATCCCGTTAGTTGCCTCTTACGACAAGCATGGGTTTCTGAAGATCAGTTCTAACTCGGATCTTCATGCCTGGAAATATAGAAGTGGCATGATTCAAAAGATGTATTTTGAGCCATTTCTCGTCTATGAACCCAATTTTTATGTCTATGTGGAATAGGGAACATACTTTATGACAATGTACAATTTCACTTCAACACTGTTTTGGCTTCGAGAAACGACCGAGCTCATTTTGACAGGTAATGTTCCACAGATTATGATGTTGCATTGTGATACCTTAAGGCTGAACATGCAGTTAGATTAAGCTGGTCGTTGTGTCAGGCTTTTCTTTATCATTACTTTGTTTCTGGTCTGAACATCATCTTAATATCTTTGAGACTAATCGTTTTTCTTGATTGTACATTTTTGTAAATATCTCTTTGTCATACTTTCAGACTCTTCGCGCGTGCGTGCGTGCGTGCGTGCATCAGGCTTGTAAATTCACCTTTTGACGTAAGCCATCCTTTACATTGACAGGTTGATACTAAACAAACTGAAACTGGTTATCCGAGGGTGATGCATTTCATAAGGATATCCACGTTGAGTCCTTTCGACCTTAAACTTGCGGTTGTTTTCAGGATGTAAAAAGTTATATTACGAATACTTTTTGTGGCAAATTTCTCCCAGCACTTCTTAACAGGGTTTGCCATCAACTGACACAAACGCGTTCCCATTCTTTATGGGCATTTTCGTGTATTTTAATCAGGACATTCACAAAAATTGGCAGACACAGGCTCTGATTTCTGATATTGGAATGTCACATACTAAACGCCAAGTAATCCTTTTATGCTGTAGAAGGATGCTGCACCGCAAATCCGTCCCATTATCTTATCTAAGGATAAAATCAGTTCTGCTAAATCTTTAATACTCTGAACCTGAAGTGGCCATAAGGATATCCGCGGCTAATCAGACCAAGGCTGGCCGACACGAGACGCAGGATAAGCTAGACCCTCTAGCGCTCCCGCTGCAGCGAGACGGCCATATGTCAACACTGCACTTACAGTCAACGCATGCGCTCAATCGTCTTCCGGGTCGAGGGGTCGTTCTCATCAGAAGGTGAAGCCTATAATTAGCCGTGATTGTGAGATGGTAAATATATCATATTTCCGTCCAAACATAAACAGATCTCCGCGACTAGTCGCTGCTCCAAGCTATTGCTCTCTTGGCGTTACAGAATCGAGATTTTGACAGGCATTTAATGACATCTTAGTTAGATGTGCACGTGCGTTTTGTTGATGAGCGACGGCGGCCATTCCATACGGGATTCCGTAAGCTGCCGTACAGATGTCGTAAATGTGAATTAAAGAGCTGGCATATGTCGTAAAATTTGAGAGGAATGACACATTATATTTTGATTAGCTTCTATCATGCTCGGGTCATGATAAAGAATACCTGGGTCTTAATGCTACATAGGTGAAACCTGTCGAAAGGGGTATGACACAGAAGAAGTGTTTTCTGAGACCGATAGATTTTATAACTATTACGCCATGGATGCATGGGAGTGTTGGGTTATTGTTTAATGATTATAAAAGATCACTTTTTCAAGCTATTTTGTCAGGTATCTGATCCTTAAAAGGAAACTGACCAGAAAACACAACACAGCTTCACATTGTAGAGGCTACCGTGCTTTGCTTGGCGTTTTGTGTTATTATAATAGAAGTCAATATTGGCCCAGGAGCAGGGGCGCCTCCCTCCCAACGAATATATTTTTTTATAAACACGGAATTGTCAGGGAAAATTCTGATCAAGCACCCAACCAGTGTCCAACAATTACATTTACGCTTACTCTTACACTTAAACTTACATTTACTACACTTCTCCGCAGCCAAAATTGATCCTCGAATACCGACTTCTGTTTTCACTGCTCTGGCAGATAGTGAAGCCAGAGTAAGACCTTATTGTCTCACATAAAATCTCAAAAAATACTTTTGTACTGACGTTTTTCTTTAAATGGTGTATACAATGTACCTGGATGTGAGTAGTAACAATTATATATCAACATTTAAATGACAAATGAATATATTTTAGGGCCAATAGATACTGTGCAAACATAAGATTATCTAGACTAGTTAACCCAAACTAGTTTAATGTCGCAAAGTTCACCTTACAAGTCATGTTCGTCAAATTTCTTCTTTCAAACTAGGTTAACATTATATCTTTCTTCAATTTGGCTTTTCGTAACCAAAATTTCTGGATTTTTTTTCTGGATTTCTCAAAATGCAAGGAACACACGACATCGTCGTGTCCGAAATGTCATCCTCGTTAAGTTGGTAAGTTGGTACGAGTACTTTTTCTTGATGGCCTAGGACTCACCTACGCAACACAGTATCCCCCACACGCCTAGTACACGGCATCACTTCATTGGTATGAAGATGGTTGCACTATAAACAAAGGAAAATGCCAGGCGCCTCTCCACGATGATGCCATAGCCCGAGACTGAGATTACGATAGGCACCTACGCAGGTTGTGGGATTGGAGCAGTTGTTTGGTGCCTTTTAGATAATAATGAAATCACTTATGATTTTTGCTTGTGTATTGATATATTTAGAGGTTTATGTTAAATATATCTCCTTTACGATAATATTTTGGGATACCACACCCACTTAAAGTGTGGTAAGAGTTTGGGAGTTTAACGTTACCAGTGTACAGACTCCTTGCAGATGACTCTAACAGATGACATATTTTCAATGACAAGATCAACAAAAATACATCTTCTCTCCTCTTCATAATTTTTAATAGGTCAAAACACAACGATACACTATTATATTACATTTAAGGTAGCCCATTTTCGGAATATATGTTAGATTTTTATTAGATTTTATTTCTAATTTTGATAATATTTGCAATTTATTTATGGTCCCAGTTACCATGTCCATGGTGTTCTGTGTGGTTCATCTGTGCACATTAGGGAGATTTGGCCAATTTCTAATTACCCACGTCACGAGCTGGAACAAGTGACGAATACCCCACGTGACAGGGAGGCCCGATGGTGGTCAGAAAGTTGAAAAGAGGGTCGAGGTCGTTGATCTTTAGGTCAGATAATTACGATCATGTTTCTGCACTAAACCACTTTCTAGCAACGTAATTATGCCATGTCCGCCGTTTACGTCCGTCCATCTTCCCCAAAACACGGTGTGAATGAATGCAGCGGGGACAATTTTCATTTTGGACATAAATTTGCAATACAAGTTTACATTAAGTAAGTACGAATCGAAGTAACATGTAACAATAATACGTTCCATATTGTGATATTTGATCAATCTACGATTTTATTTCCTCGTACCCCAGTTTTTCTCCTTCTATTACTGCAGAATATGTATCTTCTCTGAAACTACAAGACAAATGAAGCCGAAAATCTGTTCTCGGAATCTTGTACATGTTTACGTACATTGTTCTGATATGCTCAAGCCAAACACGAACGTCAAGAAGTAAACGTCTGAGAGACAATCGAGGAATTTTGAAATCGGTGATAATCTTTCAGTTAAAATTCTAAATGTTGCAACAGGGCCTGTAAATCTCTCGAGGCGCTAAATCCTGTACTCAGCTGGTTCCCGGCTAGCTTTGCGCGCCAAATTGCGATATGCGAGACGATGCCCAGCTTACTTCAGGTACCAGATTTCCGGTGACAAGCGTATATTCAAGAATCAGTTCTGGTTCCAAATTGCGCGACCACCAAATATGACTTTACCAGATAGGACCAAATGTACTCTTGGGAACAATAAAAACATGAAAACAAGTGTACAGCCATGCTTGGCGGGCACAGCTGTTGGCAGTCGTAATAGTTGGCTAATTTGGGAATGATAAGATCGGAAATTTGTTTTTCCTGCAAGTATTATCGGTTCCTGACAACCGTTGTTTGTCACCGGAAGTACTAAGCTCTCGCGAAGTGCCGTGACCTACTTACGGGCCCCATTTCCCGTAAGAAACATTTACAGACGGGTTTTCTTGTCAGTAAAGCCTTTGGTGATTTTGTATATGCAAGTTCCCGTAAAACATTTTGGAAATTAAAGATCTTGTAATCTTAAATACCACTGGATGGGAGGAATGTGAGATGTGAACATGAGACGGTTCGTCCCTTTAAGTATTGCGATACCCGTGGATGACACACGTGACACGGTGAGCCAATCAGGGTGAACGGGTCGTCAGTGCTGCAGCGTACATCGGTCTCGTCTTGTCTTTCTTTTCTGGCGAGAGGTGATATGTCTATCGTATATTTCCGTTTTAAGATCCTTCTTGTAAAGTCTATATGTTCTTAATTTATTTCCGTTTTCAGTGTTCTCGTCATTCCACAGTTCCGTAAAACATTTTTTTCACCTTGTTGTTTCAGTGTTTTCTTTATAGCAGACCCGTGAAGGTCCGGGTTAGAATGAACCTTCAGTAGCCCATGCTTGTCGTAAGAGGCGACTAACGGGATCGGGTGGTCAGACTCGCTGACTGGGTGGATACATGTCATCGTATCCCAACTTCGTAGATCGATGTTCATACTGTTTATCCCTTGATTGTTTGGTCCAGACTCGATTATTTACAGACCGCCGCCATATAGCTGGAATATTGCTGACTGCGGCGTAAAACTAAACTCACTCACTCACTAACCCTTCTCACAACAGCCTTGTGTCGTCATTAATCTTAATGACCGATTTCTGTAATTTTCACAGCTTTCGGTGAATACTGCTTATTGCCTAACGTTGTGTTACGTTGACGTGTATTTACTTTGTAACTGACGATAATGCAATCAAATAAATCAGACAAAGATGCACAAAGATTGTGAATTACGCGTATGTCTTCAAACGGTACTTTGTTTAATTCAAGCGATTGAGTTAAGTGTGTTTAGCGCCGTTTTGAAAATATCTTCAACAAGAAAAGCCTTTGTAAAGGCAACGTTGGAGGCACCTGAGAGTAAATTAAGAATTTAGTGCAAGGGACGTGAGATTGGGCGTGCGTGTGTGTGTGTGTGTGTGCGTGCGTGCGTGTGTGTGAAGCTCATTTCAAGATCATCTCCGTCTATTAGAGACATCCTTCTATAAGAGATCGACACTCGGATCGCAAATACGCAACTCTCCCGGGGTGGGTGGGTGGGTGTTGGGTGTGGGTGGGTGTTGGTTACAGTTGTCTGAAAAAGTGTGTGTATGTGTGTGCGTGCGTGGTGGAGGTCGTCTCCTGGCGTGAGTTTCCTGGAAGAGACTGTTTTGGACGTTAACCTCCTCAGCGACATGCCTCAGTAAGAGGTCTGTGACAGCCATCACAAGACTGCACCCACGGAAACGCTCTTTGCATCCGTTGGTAAGTAAGGCATTTTAAGTGCGCTTCGTACAGACGATAGGTTCGCGCGTGGCTCGGCGAGAAGACGTTCCTGAAATGAACATATTTCAGGGGAATGAAAACAGTTCTTGAATTGTGAATTAAGAGCAAGAATTATATGTGAATGAATGAAAGAAATAAAGAAAAAGAACAAAAGAAAGAAATACATATGTGAATGAATGAAAGAATAAATGATACACCACGGCCATTCCTCCCCAAACATGTTAAAGAACGCAAAACTATCGGTAAAACACATGTGTTAGCATCAGCTGTCCTTTTTTTTAAAAATCTACTTTCAGAATTTTTTTTAAATTAGTAACTAATTCAGATATCTTATTGCATGTGTGGAATGGCATGGACATTGACAGAATGTTAACTGACACTGTCACAGACCCCTCAAATACAGAAAGTTTAGAACTATCACAAGGCGTTGTAAACACCTTTCCAGTTTTGTCATATACTAAGATCAACAAGAAAGAAAGAAGTTTTAGAACTATAACACTCAAGCATCACAAGCATCACTGGCGGATCAGAACAGATATGTCATATTTTTCACACACCTCAAAAACACCCTAACACATTTTTTTAAAATTATAAAACTATCACTATTACTTGCAAACACCTTTCACCTGATGGAATATTCCCCTCATAAAAATTAAAGGTGTATGTGAAAGATGTTTTAGAACAATAACTAGAAACACTCAAACAACGCCCTGTAGTATTTCAATGGCAGATCGGCGATATGTCATATTTTTCACACACCTCAAATACAACCTAACAAAAATTTTTTCGTTTTAAAACTATCACTATTACTTGCAAACACCTTTCAACTAAAGGTATATTTCCCTTCTAAAGATTAAACGAATATGTGAAAGAAGTTTTCAGCGATATAATTTATTCTTTCTTCGCTGTACTGAGAATTGGAAGCTAGTGACCTAACACTATTACTTGCAAACACCTTTCAACTAAAGGTATATTTCCACCAGAAATGGGCTTCACACATAGTACCCATGTGGGGATTCGAACCCGGGTCTTCTGCGTGACGAGCCAACGCTTTAACCATTAGGCTACCCCACCGCCCCTCAAGAGACACACTATTTTTAGTTCGTTATAGCCGTAGTTTGGAACATGCATTTTGACTAATATATACAGGAAGTGACAGGCACCAAACAACAGTTCGTAATAAGCGTGTTCGTCACAACCGTAGTTTACTGTAGATAGTTTTCTTTATATCTCATAAGTGTGGCAATTCGGGCGATATGATAATGTTGTGATAATTATGCGCTGATCAAGTGGGTACGATTCCTCAAATGGGTACAATATGTGGAACCACATTTTGGTGTCCCCGGCTGTGATGGTGTTGGAATATTGCTAAAAACGGCGTGATCCTTTTATTTCATAAAGTGAAGTATATAAGTCGGTTATGAATGCAACTCCCTCTCATTACATTTAGCAGCAAATTTGGTGCACTCGAATTGCAAGTCAGTTTACACAAGATGTTTCCTGACATAACAGTCAGATAGCACAACTACATATATAGATAAGGGCGAGAATTTATGGAGGTGAGCTTCTTAATTTGAGGAAGACGACTATTCTGAATCTATTCTTACTCCTTCATCAGGTGAATGTGAAACAACAACAATGATTACAGTTAATTGGAGCTAAACATTGCCATGGCTCGCAACACCATCAAACATCTCTGGGACTATCTTTTGAGCTGGAGATCCTCCTGTTTAAAGTTGGCAGAAATTTACGCATGTAGTCCACGACAGAAGAATCCGATTCTGAGAATTCGACGCTTGAATGCCGGGAGAGCTGGCAGATGCTACCCGTCCGAATGGTATCTGACCGCCTCCGTGGTGAAGTGGTTAGAGCGTCCGCCCGGGAAGCAGAAGGTCGCGGGTTCCATCCCGGACGCGTCATTCCAAGACGACGTTAAAATATGGTACTTGCTGGTCCCTGCCTTGTGCTCGGCATTAATGGGTACAACAAGGACTGGTCTGCTCGGAGTCAGTTTAATGTGTCTGAGTAGGGTATTCATGCTTAACTGCGGCATGGTATCTCAGTGAGCTAGCACTCTAAAACCAGGGCTAGTACAAGCAGCCACACATACACATGCACACGCATGCACGTCGTCATATGAGCGAAATATTCTCAAGCACGACATTAAACCCCATTTCACCTCACTTCACCGAAGGGGCGGTGGGGTAGCCTAAAGGTTAAAGCGTTGGCTCGTCACGCCGAAGACCTGAGTTCAATTCCCCACAATGTGTGAAGTCCATTTCTGGTGTACCCCGCCGTGATATTGCTGGAATATTGCTAACAGCGGCGTAAAACCATACTCATTCACTTCACCGAAGGGTGTCTACACAAGGCACTGATGTGGTTGCCAGTGGCAGTTCATACAATCATAACAATCATTATTTGAGAACTGTGTGACAATCATATTTTTGGCGCAGTGATGATGATCCTACGTTAAGGTATTGGGTATTCCGCAAGTAATTGCAAGTTAATTGATTGCAAGTAAATTGTTACCAAATTTCTATTTCATATTTTGGGGGTTGAAGCATAGTAAAATATAATACGGCTACCGTTTTAACATGCGAAATTCCGTTTTCAAAGCGAGCACAACAGAGGGTTGTGTTTTCCTACTGATATAAAAATGATCAATGTGTACATTCGCGTATTGGGAGCCTCTAACCTGCAACGAGAGTTGTTTTTTTCAGTAAATAGACGTGTGAATAGAGGATTGGCAAGGCAAACTGACAAGGTAAACACGATGTTTGTTACCTGCAGTCACAACCAAAACACCTTTCAAAACATCCACGTCTTGTGTGCAACTGTAACTGAAACTTACATTTAGAATGCAGATCGAAATCCTGCTTCTGCTGTAGCTGTGACGTCATAGTGGAGAGACGTGCGCGATTTTTCTTTGTTTTCCTTCCCTATTGTATTCATCTACATGAAAATGAAGTAATTTTGCATTGTTCTTGAGCATGTCCTGCTTGACTGTATTAATTGTGTTCATCACAAGGGATAAATATTTCAATGTGAAAACAGTTAAGGACCTTTTTACTTGTGTTTTTTTATGTTTTGTAATTAGATAAATGTTTTATGATTGGTAATTTAACTGATATTGTTAGTGGCTGTATCCTCGAAGGGGGTTAAAGTCCTGTAAAATTATTGTCCTCTTGAGAGGGTACGTAAGTCCCAAAACTTTTAAAGTCAATTTAGCTCTACCAAATTTCGTAATCGTAGAATATTTGTTGTGTTATAATGGTTAAATATCAGAACAATCGCCAGTGGCTGCAGGATGGTGTAAATCCAACTAGATGTACTCGTGTGTATATCGTGAATGGCCAGTACGACATCGTCTTATAATGACCTCCTCAAATCTGGACTGACAACCCAAGTATTTCATGTAATTTATTGATACCTACTTGAGTGTCCCACTTCTTCTGCATCAGATCACGGATATAAGATCTTATGGTAACTTTGCACGAGTTTGACCATCACCTCTTGTTTTCTCAACACTGAATTGTTCATCAGTTTGTAGAGGTTTTTCTCGAAATCGCTGGTGGCCTTTTTCGCAGCTCGGTGCAGCAAATGTCGACAGCCAAGTTTCCCCCACACGTTCTGGGCGTGGTCGTAATCGTCCTGGGAGATGGTGGAGTTGGTTAAGGCGCTGTAAAAGCAGTCGATGGGGGGTAGTTGGGTCTCGTCGAACTTAGACCAATCGTCCATATACTCGTACGGGTACACGCCCTATTTGAGCAGCAGAGGTAGAGTCGCCGCATCGGTGTATCGATCGGTGATGGCGAAGGTATCGTTGGCTTTGACCAAACTATCGAGCGATGACAGGAGGAAGTGAGCACTATAGAAAAGTCTCAGACCGTTGAGCAAGAACTAGATGTATTTTTCCGTGTTGTTGGGGATGCACGTTAACTTGCCCTCGATGTTCGAGATGGACTGCATGATCAAGTGAGCATCGTACCCTCTCAAATTGTGAAACACCACGGGGATGGGGATGGTTTGGGGATCGATTCTAAGCTGGAGGTTGCACGCGTTATGGGCGGCGCATCGGACGACCACGTACCCGAACCCGCAGACTTGGTGTTCTTGCGTTTTGTACGTTCTGTGTCTATATAAATGATATACTGTATAATACTTGCAAATGTATGAGATGCACATTTGTTCACTTTCCAGCACACTGTATATATCCGGTAATATCCTCTCTCTCTCTCTCTCTCTCTCTCTCTCTCTCTCTCTCTCTCTCTCTCTCTCTCTCTCTCTCTCTCTCTCTCTCTCTCTCAAATGGATCACAGGAATATTCAAGCGTTCCTTTAATGTTTTCCAGTTTTCCTCACCAGCTTTGAATAGCGCTGTGCTCATGTTAACTGGAAAATAATAAAGGAACGCTTGAATTTTCCTGTGATCCTTTATTTGTTTCTCTCAGTATATATCAACACTGTATATGTTGGACAATAAAATATGTTTAAACTAAACACATGGAATACCGATTCCAGCTGACTTAGTTGGCTTGGTGATCACCCCTGTAGGTGTTGTGACAACACTGACGTATTTCATGCAGTCGCAGTTCACACTTTGCCTACTTCAGCCTCCCCCAATCATTCACCTGTCTCTAGTTCCGTACATGGAAACCACGCCAGCGGTTGAAGGGATGGTCATGTAAATCGAACAAGGGGCTATGCGGGTGGTAAAGGCACTATAAGTCCCCATGGCCCCTTGTGTGGTGATCTACCTTCAGTTGCTGGCTATCTACATTCCGTTTTTCATAGTATATTGTTCTAGTTAATGATATCTTTTTATTATGACATGCTAGTTGTAGCTTAATATCTGTGATATATCAAGTAAATTTACTGTCCATCGACGACAGGTTTTAATCTTGAAAATGTATTCATCAACCGACATTGTAACTATATATACAAACAGGGCTCAGGAGGGACAACAGTAAAATACATCATCACCATCATCATCATCATCATCATCATCATCATCATCATCATCATAACATTTATATAGCGCCAATTCCGGTCCAAAAGTACTGCTCAGTAGCGTTCTCCGAACAACTCAAGAATAAAAAGTTAGACACTGTATGTTTTCTTAAAAAATATGTCTTCGCTTTAGATTTGAAACTCTTCAGGTTGTCAATTGCCCTTAACTCCAAGGGAAGATGATTCCAGGGAGTTTGTCCTTCCACCTGAAATGATCTATCCTCAAACCTGGTACTGGACTTAAAGTGTGGGGCAACAAGAAGACCAAGATTTTCAGATCGGAGACTTTGGTTGGGCTGATATCTGGTGATCAGGTCAGATAGATACTTCGGAGCTAGGTTATTGAGACACTTGAAAACAAAAAGGTTGAGTTTGTATTGGATTCTGTCTGATATGGGAAGCCAGTGTAATCTCTGCAGAACAGGAGTTATGTGAGAGTATTTCTGTGATCTGAAGACCAGTCCAGTCTTCGGTTATAGCAAAGTGAAAGGGAGCACTGATTTGAGCTCTAATAACCGTAGTTCGTTATATTTTTGATATGCCATTCGATTAAAACATACAACATGTGTCCGGAACAAGAAAAACGCCGTTCGTAACATCCGTTAGTTCGTTATAAGCGTGTTGGTTGTAAAGGTGGTTTACTGTATATGTTCGTGGGTGATCCACAGGATGCTGTGGCAGGAGTTGACTTGGATATGATCTGATGAAGCTGACTCATAGGCGGATCCAGAGAGGTGGGGGTGGTCTTTTTCTTTTTTTTAATGACAGCATCCCAGTTCTCACCTGCATCGCCTTCTCTAATTGGCTGACAGTCGTGATAGGAGCTATATTTCTTTCACCTTTGGTGACGGGTGTGTCACTTGTGAAGGCAACACGTGGAAGAGTACACTAGATCGATCGACAGTGGTCAGTTTACAAGCATGGAGGTAAGTGGAATAATATTTTTGGGATTTGTATCATGTTTTCTAAACTACTGTTTGAAAATTCCGGTGCGTTGTATCCACAAGGAGTGTCATTTGAGTATATGGTTAAGGTTAGGCGTGTATTCGCGTTCAATGCATTATGTTCTTTTGAGAGACATACATGCTGAGGTCACAAGAATGTAAAATACATTGCACACTCATTTGGGTACATGGCTCAGTTTCTGGGTTTTAGTAAGTTAAAGGATAATTTGCGCAGCTGAAACGCACTTGGCACAGAAATTTGGTAGATTTTGACATGAAGGAATAAATCGCACATTCATGGCACAATCTTTTAAGGGATGCATTGTTCAGCCAATGGAGTGAGAATGGTTTTACCCCGCTTTTAGCAATATCCTAGCAATATCACGGCGGAGGACACTTTAGAAATGGGCTTCACGCATTGTACCCATCGCAATCAAGGAATAAATCGCACATTCATGAAGGAACATGACACAATCTTTGGGCATTGCACAGTTAAGGGATGCAAGTTCAGTCAATGGGCTAGGTGCAAGTTCAAAAGGCATATTCATTTGGTTGGTGTACAGTGGAGAAATGAACTGCACTCATGTGGGTACATGACATAGACTTGGGTATTGCCCAGTGAAAGGATGCATAGCACAGCCATTGAGGTTTGTGTACCGTCATCGGAGTAAAAGAGAACATGGGGCAGACATCAACAGAAGCATTGCTCAGACAATGGATGCATAGTTAAGTATAGGGGATGGTGCATGCGTAAAAGAAGCACAGTGCAGTCATCAGTGGGTGGGTGTTCAATCAGTGAGTATGTGTACAGTCAGTGGGGATATGTACAGAAAGTTTGGTTTCTGTTCAGTCAGTGGGGTATCTGTACAGTTCAAGGGTCTGTTTATTCAGGGTACATTTATTGGGCAATGGAAAAGTGTTTGAGAATTGTACAAAGTGAACAAGAAAGAAATGTACAGTCACGGTCAAATCTTTGAAGGGCATTTGGAAGTGGAAGACATAAGAAAAGCAAGATTTTTGGATGTCAACACTTCTTTATTGCGAATAACACGACCTTTCGGAGTGTATGCTTGCTCCTTCATCAAGTGACAGCTAGGGAGCATAAGGGGGATATATATATATATATATATATATATATATATATATATATACACACACATGGGCACTTACAAAGTAAACATGTATAACAAGTTTAACAATTGTTGAGGAAAGAATATGTAATAAAAAACATGAGGCCAGTGATACACTAAAACAACATGGTAATAGATTTGATGGGATATAATACAAACACGAGGAGGCCAGTGATTGTACAGTGATTGTACAGAGGGATTGTATCAAACGTGCCAAATATCAAAACAGCTGATATGTGATGGTTTATGCAATGCAAAGAAGCATACTCATTATATTTACACATGAGCATTAGCAAAGCACCATTTGAGTCCAAGGGCAAGTTTCAAGATTGAGGTCAAAAACAGGCGATCATACCCTAAACTTATTGAAATGGAGATGTACAGGAGGTGCTACACACAGTGTCTCAACGACGACAGTGAATAAATATTGACTTTTTTGACGTGTCGAGACGTAGACTTTCAGAAAATGCATGGTGGCAAGTTATTAGTATGCATGACGCAAGGATGTCCTTTAGCAACTTGAACACGGTTACTAGTCGAATTGTGAGGAAGCACGCGGCCACCGATGAAGTAAAGGATCGCCCAAGTCCTGGAAGGCAGAGGATGACCAATGGTTGTGATGAGCGAGTCCCAAATCAAATTATCCATGCCGAAAAACTACACTGACAACAGACACTGGGAGTTCAACAAGGCTAAAGGCTGCTGGTCTCAGGGAACGTCGTCAGATTGGACGTCCCTTCATCACAAAGGCACTGGTAGGAACGTCTAATGTGGCGCACTCTCTATGACAACTTACACTTGAGTATGGTTAACTGGCCGGATAAACGTCGCTATCTACTACACGTTACCGACGGCCAAAGACGCGTGTGGAGACGTTGTAACGAGTTGTATCACCAGGATGGTCCAGTAGCCGTTGTAGGTTTGAACATTACCATAGCCTTCAAGGAGCCCCGATATCAATGCCATCGAACATCTTTGGGCTATCTTGGACGCCAAGTTAGAGCAAGAGAACTTCTGTTCATACAATTATTTGAGAAATGCGTAACAATAATATTTGTGGCGTAGTCATGGTGGCCATACTTCCGGCATTGTTGATAAGGTTCACTCCCATAATGACTACTCCCAATTTGACTCACCGTCCAATACACAATCTGTCCCAGGTTCATACAATATTTATTCAGCTAATTACATAACAATGTATACTAAGTCTTCAACAATAGGTATTCATGTTTTCATGAACTTCAAGAACTTCAAACCAACTGTCTGACAAACAGATCTGTGGCGTAGTCATGGTGACCACAATTCCGGTATTGTTTTTATTTTTTTTTTTTTTTTTTAAAATATAAAGTCTTCCATCATAACATTCGTTACATAATGACACATACAAATACATGAATATAATCATCCAATATATCAGGCTGTGACACAGTTAAACCTCCGATATATAATGGTGTATAGGGTGTTGTGTGTAGTGCCACATCCAACATATCATGTTTTATCAACGTGCACAGCATGCTGTATTCAGTGTTGTATATGGCCTCATATCAGACATAGCATGTTGTATATGGGTCACAACCAACATATGTTGTATATTGCGCAACTTCCAAAATAAGTTGTATATAATGTCATATCTGATATATCATAAGTATATAGTATTACATCCCATATGTCATGTTGTAAATAGCATCATATATGAACATATCATATTGTTTATAGCACCACATCTGACATATCAAGCTGTATATTGTGTCACATCCAACATATCATGTTGTATATTGCATAGACATTCAACATATTTTGTTGTATACGGCGCCACATCTGACATACCACGTTGTATATAGCGCCACATCTGACATATCATACTGTATATAGTGCAACATCCGACATAGCATATTGTATACAGTGTCACGGCCAATCTATCGTGTTGTACATAGTGTATTATCTGATATACATTGTAAATATGTCTTATCTAACACATGTTGTATATAGTGCCACAATTATTCTGACATGTCATGCTGTGTCTTGTGTCACATCCAATGTGTTGTGTTATATATTGCGCAACATCCGGCTTATTGTGTTGTATATTGTGTCTTATATCCAACCTATAATATGTGTTCCCAAAGTTACACCAGTGCCATTAACTAACTAGTCAATATATAACTAAAACAAAGATAATTTTTCAAAAGGGGAAACAGATCAAGATTTTACAAAAGAAGCGGTTGCTGCATACACAGGTCAGGTTTGAATACTGGGATAATGGATGCCATTTATTAGCAAATGTCTTCATTTTATTCTTCCTTTTGGCAATTAAGCTTTCAACAGAAAAAATATCTTTTAAAGTCTTTATAAAGTTATCGCATTTTGGAATGTTGTTTTTCAAAGAAGAGACATAGATCTGTCTTTTTGCTGAAATGATTATATGATTAAGTAATGGGTTTTACTTAAGGAGCCAAAATACACCAAATATTTTGTCAAATTGACTTTTTGTATCAAATAAGTGTTAATCCAAATTTGAAGATCCTTCCAAAACTTCTTAGTTTCACTACATTCCCAGTAAACATGGCACAAGTTTTCATCTTCATCTTTACAAAAGCTGCATGAGGCGCTCTGGATAAGGTTCATTTTTAAAAGTTCCTTTTTGGTATAGATAATACCGTGTAAAACTTTATATTGGAACTCTAAGAGTTTTACATCATTAATGTCTTGTCTGTAAGACTTAAAAATCATTGGCCAATCAAAGTCAGTATCTTCAAACACATTCTCCCTTTTATGATCAGATCTGTGGCGTAGTCATTGTGACCACAATTCCAGTATTGTTGATAATAACGTGTTTGTGTATTCCTCTCTGCATGTAAATTGCGACTGAATGTGAGGTTCAGCTGCCATTTTGCTAAGCTGAATTTTGGTTTTCATACACAACACTATGTAGTGTGTTTCTAATTTAAATTATCATGTAAAATGGCCGTAGTGCTTGATTAATGCTCATGTGCACATTGGCTTGTGTGAGTCCACGTTGAAATCCCAGCTTCGGTCGAGCCATGATTTTCCATTATTTGTAATGCATGGTAGACGCGAAATGGAATAATGCGTTGCTTGGAAGTAGTCCAGGGGTCATCTTTAAAGACCAATTTCTTACAAATTCAACTTAAGATATATATATATATATAAAACAAGAAATATATATATACAATAAAATGGCCCTCAAAGGTTTCCGTACTTGTGAAAAACGGTAAATTGCCGCTGAATTGTGTGCTTACAAATATGTTAAAGGACCAATTGCTTTCTCCACAGCTTCCTCTAGACTTGAGTGTCAGAAAGACTACCATCGATGACGTAACGCCCGGCGACGACACTGGCATATCGACCAGTGGCGACCCCCCACCGCCTTACATCGACGGCACTGGCTTCATCGCGCACGACGTCAGCATCCCTTCTGTTACCAGGCACGATGGGGAAGTTAGCATGTCTCTCCTTGATGCCCATATATGGGAAGCATTCAGCCATAATGGAACAGAAATGATCATCAATAAGACTGGCAGGTAAAGCTTTCCATGGGATGAAACATACCCACACATACATGCCTTTGTCTTTTCATCCTTTATTTAGATTTATTACTATCATTGTTAAAACTGTGTATTGGTACATAAATTGTATTGCAATGTATTACGATTCTGGTTATATTGCGATAGGTGTTGTGATATGTTAGGAGCTGAAGTGTTTGACGGTGAGTGACTGATTGTACATAGTCTGTTCCTACATACTCATGACAGGGGTGTGAAACCACAATCAATGTTCTTTATGTGCCGAAAGGGAAATCTGAACAGCGAAATTCGGCTCGATTTGACTCTGCAGCCTTGAGTCTGGAATCAGCAGTGACTTATATAGTACATAAGATGCATAGTCAGTGGTAAAAGTCAACTTAGATCATATTCTGGTTTCTTGTATGGGATTTTTGTAAAAGCAAGAAACTCCTTTACTCTTTCAAGATCATATTCTGGTTTCTTGTATTGGGATTTTGTAAAAGCAAGAAACTCCTTTACTCTTTCAAGATCATATTCTGGTTTCTTGTATTGGGATTTTTTAAAAGCAAGAAACTCCTTTACTCTTTCAAGATCATGTTCTTGGTTCTTGTATTGGGGTTTTGTAAAACATGAAACTCTTTTACCCTTTGAAGATTATGTTCTGGTTTCTTATACTGGGATTTTTAAAATCATGAAACTCCTTTACTCTTTGAAACGGCGTGAGATGCTGTTCAAAGTGGCGTTGAACCTCAATGTTGAACAAACATTATGAATAACGGGTTCTTTTATGACCTGACTGCGACAAGGGTACTAGGATCTGTATTGAAACATTTCTTGAAACATTCGGCACTATAACCATTTACCATTTACCGTTAACTACACTAAAGGTGAAACTAAAAAAATGTCATTAAATGGCGTTAAGACTTGATCTTATAATATACTGGACAAAATAATGTAAGGATATTGGTATTTTTATGATTGCTATTTTATCAGTGTGGCAATGAATAAATAGATCATTATTCAGAATTTCAAAATTTACATATATCCCTAACTATTTTTGTCCAGTATATTTCTCTACATATACCATATAAGCTTCCATGCTGAATATTAGCAATCACGTGATCTGTTTAGACGAATGTTCCCACACGTGACAATCTCTGCTTCCGGTTTAACTCCATCCGGGCTCTACAACGTCTGGCTTGAAATTCTGCCTGCAGACGGGAGAAGGTTTCAGTACGTACAAAACAAGTGGCTCCCCGTCAGCCCTGCTGACCCCTGCAAAGCCTTCCCTCCTACCTCCACCTGGACTCGCCAAACACAGGGGCGTTCTGGATACAAAAGAAAATCTCCTTTGCACGCCTTAAACTCACGAACAACCGAGATTCTGCAGTTGGAAATGTAAGTAGATGTTTCACGAGCAAACATTAAATTACATTAATATTTGTATGTTGGTGTAAAGATGTTTTAGTACTACTACAACGGGCCAGGGAGAACCCGTGAAGAACCAGGTTGGAACTGATCTTCAGCAAACCATGCTTGTCGTGAGAGGCTCGCTGACTTGTTTGATGCAGGTCATCACTGGCTTTAACGTACATGTTATTTTTGTAATATATCGTGTATTTGATATATCATCAAATAAGATCTTATTGGTCATGTATGCACAGGTAATGCTGCAGTCCATGCACAAATACAAGGTCCAGATTCTCATCAGAGAGACGGGGAAGGACATCAACGTCATACCGCCCAAAACGTTCACGTTCCCAGAGACCACGTTCATGGCCGTCACGGCATATCAGAACAGCCTCATCACAAAGCTGAAGATTCACAACAACCCTTTCGCGAAAGCCTTCAGGGACAAGCACATTAGAAAGTAAAATATTTGTTACGCCGCAGTCTGTGTTCTTCCAGTGTTAGTTGATTTGTCAGTACCATATCTGTGCTCATGGGTTTCATCAAAGAGGTAAATGCTAAATCCTGGACGTTAAGACATTCCTTCCCACATTAAAATGTTGCAAGCGCTTCTCACTCACTAACGCCACCACCAATTTACCGATTACATGTCAATTGTATGAAGAAAGATTCTGAATCACGAACTGGCTGC
This sequence comes from Haliotis rubra, assembly GCF_003918875.1. Lineage (NCBI taxonomy): Eukaryota > Metazoa > Mollusca > Gastropoda > Lepetellida > Haliotidae > Haliotis > Haliotis rubra. The sequence goes on along the minus strand of NW_025767305.1, from coordinate 15,815 downwards.
TTCCTTCTAGAATTCAGCTCGTGACTGACCTGACTCTGATTCAGACTTTATCTATATTTTTCAGAAACTACCAGAAACAATCTTGTGTCTCTACAAGATCCTTTCCTGCCGGTAAGTGCAGAACTCCTCAATTGTGTTGATAAATATATGTGAAAGTTTACGGATGTCACAAACAATTTCAATCTTTGGCTTTCGTTATATGTTTCAAAGTAAACTGCCCGGCAAACGAAACTGATGGTTATTCTGTTGTGATCCACTTGATATGGGTGTCATACTTGGGGTTGGTTCTTGATTGATTGTTGTTTAACGCCGCACTAAGTAATATTCCAGCTATATGGCGACAGTAAATAATCGAGTCGGAGCCAAACCATCCAGTGATCAACATCATGAACATCGATCTACGCAATTGGGATACGTTGACGTGTCAACCAAGCCAGCGAGTCTGGCCATCTGATCCTGTTAGTCGTTAGTCGCCTCTAACGACAAGCATGGGTTGCTGTGGATCATTTCTAACCCGGATCTTCACGGGTTGCGGTTTAGACCTTAAGTCGACATTGTTTAGGCAACTGTTTTCAGTACAATAACGTTTGGATAACATTTTTTGTAATTTTGGGCAAATCTAGCTTTCAAGTGTACACCTTTTACTCGGTTGTTTACATGGAATGTCAGCCTCGAGTGTCTCACAGTCCCCATGGGCAATATGATTTTCCTTTTCCCCTAGCCTTACTATAATGCTATGTCCTCACAGAAAGCAAGTTCAGATTTTCCTCAGGTTAAGATCATCTAATTTGGGCTTCTCTATCAAATTATAGTTGAATGGTTTTATCAAAGACATATCATCTTAAAGACTACGTATTAGTCGCAACTTTACGATGTGTATATTTCTAGGGAATCAGGACAGTTCACACAACAACAGGAAGCGGAAGCGTGAGCCATCAGAGGAAGATGCAGCCATTAAAGACCGCGCAGGTCACACAGGAGGGATGAATGCTGTAGGCCAGGCAATGTCAAGGACGAAGATGGATCTAGCTACCGACTATGGGTGGGATATGATGCGTGAGTGACTCTTTTCCCAGATATTTGGCGTGACGAGCGGACGCTTTAACCACCATTCTACCCCTCAGCGCCCATGGCTTGATGGGCTGGAATGTCACGCTCGTGAATCGCTGTCCAAAATGTCAATGGATTTTGGCGCTATTATCTAAAAGCCTTGTCATAATGCGTGAAAGCTACTGAGTGTGGCATGGAACAACAAATTTTATTATTTGTTTCACGCGGTTCCTAATACTTGTTTGAAACGTAGCACTAGAATGAAGTCCTTTAAGTGTAGAAGAAACACGTCCGATTGTTTTTCCTTTCTTTCTTTCGATTTGTTTAATCTTATGCATAAACTGAAATATAAGACTGAAACAAACAGAATCTGTTTTAAACAAAATGTCCACGACCCTACGAAACGAATGCGAAACATCTTGCTGGCTTACGATCACGCTTTTGTACCCTTGGACGTTAGCAATAGATGCTTGTCGAAAGAGGCAATTAACGGTATTGGGTGTTCAAACGTGCCAAATTGGTTGATGCATGACATCGTTTCCCATTGGCGATGCTCATGATTTCCATCACTGGATTGTCTTGTCCAGACTCTGTTCCATTCTTTGAAAAAGTGTGTTTCCCGACTCGGATATTGGACTTCAGAGTAATAGACAAGTAAGGAAATGATATGAGTTCAGGACATATCATTGGTTGTTTATTTATACGACTTGTAGGTGCCATTGTGTTATTTCGAGATCTCTCGTTTTACAGCGTCTGAGCGAGGCAGTCGTCCCATGTGTGATATCGGCCAACATACGGGGTTATCTCCCCTTTACGGACCCTTTCACCACCAGACGTCTCCAGCGGCCGGCGGATTCTGTCCCCTCCCCTCACTGATGTACCCAGCACGTTACTTACTCAGCCCAGAGGTTTTCCTCCCGCACCCCAGCAGCTACTCACTACCCCACCCAGTCAACACGTGTCATCCGCAAAGGTACACTCCGTCAAATCATTATAAAGACTTGTCATAGGATGGAGGGTATTGAGACGGTTGATGATGACGAGATCTCTGTGAATAAGTGTTGAGGGAGATATTTCTGTGCATGTCGTCGATCAAAATGGCGAACTTCGTCGTACGTGAAACAGCATACAGGTGTTCTGAGCGAGTGAGTGAGTGAGGTTAGTTGTACTCGGCATTAGCAATATCCCAGCAACCGTGTCTTCAAGTTGGGTGTGAGCAACAAGCACGTCGCACTCCTTGCATGATGCTTGTGACATCTCCCTGATACTGACGCTATACAAGAGAGGTGAGACAGATACGTGCACGCCACGTGTTAGCTATAGTAGTGCTGGCAACAATTTCGTTATGTTTGCTTCGTGTTAAAATTGTATCTTATTTTATCATTGTATATTATATTACAAATAAACTACAATATCTTTTTAACCTCATATGTTTGTGTTTCGAGAACGATTTTGGTGTTCAACTATGTAGGCTACATTCTACTCCACGTGTGAAATAAAGTCAATTCATCTTTTCGTTGGTTCATTCATGCCTGTTCTAAATACATCCTATCGCATGATAGACTTGACAGACGATTCAAAGACGCTAGACAAGATCTACTTTCTAAGACAAAGACCAAAGAGATTGCCTGCAACAGAATAAAGTTGCAGTAAATATACTGTTTGTAAATGTTGCTTATGATAATTAGAAACAAAATGTAAATGTACAAAGTTGAGAAATTGGACTGTTTACATACCACTTTTAACCCCCTCTACACATGCGGTCTTCTCTCAACATTCTACGGTGCACGAGCTTTCCGTGCATGCGACACGACATTAAAACACAACTGAATTGTTCGCATTATGCGCTCATAAAATATTTACTGATAATTTTGGTCTCTTAAGGTAGATGGATGGACTTCACGTTGCTCCTTTGCACAAAGAATTCTTAGGTTTACAACTCTCAGAAATCCTATACAGTATCGCAGATTAGGATAGTCGCAGTGCTAAAATCGCTTTGTGCAACGGGCTGTGTTTCGCAAAGAATTTTCGCAATACAGCAGGCATACCTTTGTATTAAAGAATAGGATTGAAGACATGATGTATGGATCGACAACTTCTTTGTTACAACGAGGAGTGGTGTATGTAAGTGAGTGTGATGCTGACGATGTGTCTTGTGTTTTATAACTGCCTTCAGACCGTTGTTTGTCACACCGACGTGTCATATAGTCACAGTTTAGCGTCAAGAGGTATCCCGTCCCTACTGATGTCGCGAAAACAGGGCGAGCATCCTAATACGGTTCAGGTTATTTTTGTAAATAATAAATATAGCTCAAGGCATCAGTACGAGTCTCATCCACCCCCTGTGGTTTTAACAAGCAAGACGTTCACACCTTAACAATTAATGCCCTTTCTTTCGATCTGTCGTACTGCTCTATGGTTTGAAAATATCAAGACGTTTCTTCATAACTGATTTCTTGTGACTAAAGCTAAAACAAAGTGTAAGTGTATAAGAATATTTAAAGAGAAATTCAGCAATTAAAATCCTTACCTCTTGTTATATTATACTGGACACTCGTGTGTTTTTGAAAATCCCTCAATTTGTACAACCCAGTGGCTGGTCTCAAAAGTTGAACATATTCTTAAAGATCAATTTACCCCAAACTGGCACAATGACATTAATTCTAGCCCCAAGTGAATTTACTATCAGCACCTGAAGCCATTTCCTAATTTTCCATATCTCCTCCTTCCAAAACGTATTTCTTAACCATTATTGAGATTTAGAACATGTAACCATAGTTTACCTATTGAGATGGGCCATTCCAAGGGACGAGAGAACGTGTCAACTATGCACTTTTAAAAGCATCGCAGATGAATGGCATTATAGTTTTCATTGTAAAGCAATAGATACTTTGAGGAAACAATATTTACCCACCCATCTAACCTCTTTTCCAATGAAACAAACTTCACGAAGTTATCTGTAAAAAACATCTCGAGACATAGTAAATCTATCCAAATTTATCTTGTCAAAAAAGAATGTCAATATGTTGTTTTCTGACATCTTGAATTTGAATTTGTGTTGGTATATATGTTTACAATATATGCTCTTGTACCACCAAGGTGGTTTATGAAAATAAAGAATTGAATTGTTTGAGGCATGTTTAATTGTCTTTCGTGTTTAGAAACCGTACCGCTCTCGGCAATAGTTTAACAAGGATTATTTCTGTAATCAGCTTTATGTTAGAGGACTGTGAACAATCTTGTCTGGACCAGACAATACAGTGATTGAAATCATTTGACAAAGATCTACGTGTGTTTCAGCAAAGTCATGATGCCAGTCACAGGATTGTTTTTTTCCAGAATATTTACAGACAATTGTGAAACAGCTGATGTATCTCAGAGTGCTCCACGACAGAGTAAGGACGATTCTGTTCCCCCTCCTCTTTGTCTGATATGCAAATTAAAAAAAACATTTATTTACTGATTCTTTCAGTTTTGTCACCATGGCTCGAAGAAGAATGATCAGTGAGTCACAGGTTGGGGTTTGGTGTACAGAAATAGAGACAGCTGAATGATGGAGCTGAACTGGGCTAAGTGTGGACTGTGACTGTATAAATACATCAGTGTTATCACAACACCTACATGAATGATCTTCAAGCCAAGAAAGTCAGCTGGAATCGGTGTGTGTGTGAGTATGTATGTACGTGTGAGTGTGTGTGTGTTGAGTGAGTGAGTGTGTCTGTGTGTGTGCGCGCGCGCGTGTGTGTATACATTTGAGATATCAGCCACACCTTCGCTGCTTCTATTACTTCTATAGCCTCACAAGGTGTGTTTAGGTCCAGGTTATTTGTGCATTGTTCTGTAAGCCTTGTGTGTATGAGGAGGGAAGATGTGTAGAAAATAAACTATACGAAATAATATCAAAATATATATATGTAAAATAAATATAAAGATATAACCTCAATAATTTTTTTATCAGTGGAGTCAAAATATTTTAAATTCAAATTCATTTTGAAGGCCAAAGCTTTTATCAGTAGTGACAGAATCTTAAGGTTTAGATCTGTAATGACAGAAAGACATGAGTATCTGTTCTGCGGGGAATTGTGAAAACATCTTTACATCTTTTGTCTTGTTATCTGTTCAATAAGAGAAGTTCATATCATTTCTTGTAAAGGAAGTTATGAATGAGTGAGTGAGTGAACGAGTTTTGTGTGTTGCTGAATGATATAGGAATTATTTGAAATATATTTGTTTTTAAAATGAATACAAATGGCCGCCATTTTGTTTTGTCGTATTCGCCGTCACACTAGAAGTAAAGGGGAAACAAAACATGTTTACGTTACAGCGAAATGTTTCAATAAATACATCACCACCACACGTAGGAGAGACAAGTGTGACAAAATATCAAAAGTGTCAACATTGGATGTAAATTGAAACATTCGGGGTTCATTTTTATGCCGAGAAGGCAAAACACGACAAAACAAAATGGCGGCTATGTTTATTTTTTGTCAAAAACAAAAATATGTCACACAATTTTTATATCTTTTAGCAGCACACAGAGGTAAAAATAAATGTGATCAGATTCATAGTGGCAAAACTATCCATGATGAACTTTCAGGTGTTTTTATGGCAGCAAACCAAATGTAGCGAAACTGCGCGCAGACCCCCACCACATATAATGGTCTGTTATATATTTGCAAAGGCGTTGGATTCGGTTTGTAGAGATAAATTATGGGATATTTTACTTAGACATGGTGTTAGTTGTAAAATAAATGAAATTGTACGTAGTATATCTGAAAATATAAAGATATGTGTCACAATAATAATGATTTGTCAGACACTATTATCAGTAAACTTGAGTCAGGCACAGCTGCATCCTAAGCCCTCTTTTATTTTCCTTTTTCATTAATGAATTGGAGATCCAGGCATTATGAAGTATATAAAAGCACTTGGTGACATATCAGACACCTCTTTTTCAAGATTTTTTATGCTAAAATATGCCCTATATTTTTGTATGGTGCTGAAATCTGGGAAATCAAAGCTTTCAACGTAATAGAAAAAGGTCATTTATATGCTCGTAAGAAATATCTTGGGGTAAACATTAACACATGTAATTCAGCACTAAATGGTGAGTGTGGTAGATTTCCCCTATATTGAAGCAAATATGAAAGTTATTCAATATTGGTTATAACCATTGAGTATGGTTCCAAGCAGATTACCGAAAAATGTTATAATATGAGGATTATTTATGATAGAAATATTTATAAGGAATTGGGCCACAAGCGTAAAAGAATTATTATTTTCTATTGGATTTGGTAATGCATGGTATACACAGCATATAAAATCTCACTCATTATTCCTGTTATCTGTTAAACAACGACTTAAAGATATGTACATGCAATAATGAACAAATGGCAAATGTGTTTATTATATAATGATTAAACAAACTATCCACTAGGAACAGTATCTGTCTGTGTTAAATTTAAGAACATTCAGTCTAAGCCTTGCACAATTCCGCTGTTCATCTCATGATTTGCTAACAGAATCAGGTAGGTATTTAGGCTTAATAAAAGAACATGGGATGTGTAAAATGTGTAATCTTTATGCAATTGAAAACGAGTACGAGTGTCGTTGTATATGTCCAGCCTATTATATGTTGAGATATAAGTATATTAAGAGCTACTACTTTGTACATCCTGACACTTATTAATTCATATCCCTTTAACCAATCCTAGGAAAGTACATTTAGAAAGATTATCTATTATCTGTTATCACATGCAGACAAATATACATTCTTAAAAATTCTACTGACAGATCACTTGTTATTCACTGTATTTGTTCTATAGAACTGTGGCCTACTGAGTACGGAAGTAAATAAATATAAATATATGTATCTCCATTTCAGAAACCGATTTGTAACTATGAAGGTAAGAAACTATATAGAGTAAAATACGGTCATAACAAACTCTTGGGGAGCACTAATTTTAGCACTAATACCCGAAGTTCGTTCTACGCTTTTAAACTAAAATATATACAGCATGTGACAGACAGACAGACAGACAGATAGTTTATTTGAGTCTCACCTCATATACAGTAAAAGTACACGTAGAATTGGAAAAATATAGCATTATAAGGAATATATGAGCCACTCTATAAGAGTTACGAGAGCCTTGTATATATGCTAACAGTTTACACACACATACATTAGTATATACCATAAACAAAACAAAAAAATAAAAATAAAAATAAAAAAAAAATACCCGCAGTTCGTTGTACGCTTTTAAACTAAAATATATACGGCATGTGTGGGGGACAAGACAAACGTAATATCCGTCAGTTCGTTATAAGCGTGTTGGTTGTAAAGGTGGTTTACTGTATATCCTATCGTGGGTTATCCACTGGATGCTGTGGCAGGACTTATCATGGATATGATCTGATGAAGCTGACTGGAGGTGAGTAAAGGTGTTTGAACTCTCAGAAACGTCACTGCTAATATAAGAAAGAAATTGTTCATCCATATATCTTGTCCTTACTTCCTGTTCTTAAACGCAGAGGCATGTATGTCTGCTGTATTGTGAAATCGCTTTGTGGAACATGGGCCGTTGCGATTTTAGCACTGCCACTATCCTAAATCTGGGATAAGGTATTGGATTTGCGAGAGCTGTAACCTTAAGAATTCTTTTGTGCAAAGGAGCTATGTGAAGTCCATCTATCTACCTCTCGACACGTTGAACTCCAAACTGGTTATCCATACAAAAAAAATGAGACTAAACAGTTATTGTTTATTTGTAATAGAATATAGAAGGATACAATAAGATACAATTTTAACACGAAACAACAATAACGAAGTTTTTGCCAGCACTACTACAGCTTACACGTGGCGTGCACGTATCTGATTCACCTCTCTTGTATAGCCTCATCATCTGGGAAATGTCACAAACATCATGCAAGGAGTGTGACGTGCTTGTTGCGCACATCCATCTTGACAGTTTTATGTTATTTGTGACGCTTCACGTGGCTGTCTCTGTCATCTCACTATCACCGAGCTAATGACCCAGACAGCTTCTTCGAAACACCTAGGGGTGTTAGGGTAGCCGAGTGGTTAAAGCGTTCGCTCGTCACGCCGAAGACACGGGTTCGATTCCCACATGGGTACAATGTGTGAAGCCCATTTCTGGTGTCCCCCGCCATGCTTTTGCTGGAATATTGCTAAAAGCGGCATAAGACTAACCTCACTCACTCAAAACACATGCGCAATGCTGCTCGACGTTCCCCACCCCATATAACTCGACGACATGCAAAGACATATTGCCCTCAACACTTCTTCACGGAGATGCCATTTGCATTGTAACGTCACGCCGATCACAGATTTCAATGTAAGAAGCCTGCTGGAATATTGCTAATATTGCTAATGCGGAATACAACTAACCTCCTCCCTCACTCACTCAGAACACCTGTACACCTGGTTCACGTACGTCGAAGATCGCCATTTTGATCGACGACATGAACAGAATTATCTCCCTCAACACTTATTCACAGAGATCCCGTCATCATCTACCATCTCAGTACCCTCCATCATATGACAAGTCTTTGTAATGATTTGGAGAAGTGTAGCTTTGCGGATGACCCATGTTGACTGGGTGGGGTAGTGGGTAGCTGCCGGGGTGCGGGAGAAAAACCTCTGGGCTGAGTAAGTGACGTGCTGGGTACATCAGTGACGGGAGGGGACAGAATCCGCCGGCCGCTGGAGACGTCTTGTGGTGAAAGGGTCCGTAAAGGGAAGATAACCCCGTATGTTGGCCGAAATCACACATGGGACGACTGCCTCGCTCAGACACTGGAAAACGAGAGATCTCGAAATAACACAATGGCACCTACAAGTCGTATACATAAACAACGAATGGTATGCCCTGAACATCAAAGTCCAATATCCGAGTCAGGAAACACACTTTTCTAAAGAATGGAACCGAGTCACTCACGCATCATATCCCACCCATAGTCGGTAACTAGATCCATCTTCATCCTTGACATTGCCTGGCCTACAGCATTCATCCCTCCTGTGTGACCTGCATGGTATTTAATGGCTGCGTCTTCCTCTGATGGCTCACGCTTCCGCTTCCTGTTGTTGTGTGAACTGTCCTGATGCCCTAGACATATACACATCATAAAGTTGTGACAAATACGTAGTCTATACGATTATACGTCTTTAAAAGAAACATGCAACTAATTTGATAGAGAAGCCCCAATGAGATGGTGGGAACCTGAGAAAAATCTGAACTTGCTTTGTTTGAAGATATAGCATTATAGTAAGGCTGGGAGGAAAGGAATATCCTATTGCCCGGCGACTATGAGACAGTCTATGTCCCCAGCATACACTACAGGCTGAAATTCCATGTAAACCACCGAGTAAAAGGTGTACACTTGAAAGCTAGATTTGCCCAAAATTACAAAGTGTTATCCAAACGTTATTGTACTGAAAACAGTTGCCTAAACAATACCGACTTAAGGTCCAAACCGCAACCCGTGAACATCCGGGTTAGAAATAATCCTCAGCAACACATGCCTGTCGTTAGAGGCGACTAACAGGGTCAGATGTCCAGACTCGCTGACTTGGTTGACACGTCAACGTATCCCAATTGCGTAGATCGATGTTCATGATGTTGATCACTGGATGGTTTGGCTCCGACTCGATTATTTACAGATCGTCGCCATATAGCTGGAATATTACTTAGTGCGGCGTTAAACAACAGTCAATCAAGAACGAAACCCCAACTATGACACCCATATCAAGTGGATCACAACAACAATAGCCATCAGTATCGTTTGCCGGGCAGTTTACTTTGAAACATATAACGAAAGCCAAAGATTAAAATTGTTTGTGACATCCGTAATTAGGGCTCCTTGCCTCTAGGCAGGAGACCTATTGTTATCGTTCGGATTATTATTATTATTATTTATTATTCCTCCGATTTTTTTGTTTGTACCAAACATAACTCCTAAACCAATGCTCCGAATCACTTACAAAAAATCACACAGATGCGCACGTGTTTGCATTGGCCTCAAGAATTGAAAAAAACACTTTTAAACCACAGTTCTAACGGTACTTGAAATGCCACGATTGTCAAATGTGCAACGTGAACGTGCCGTTGGCATGTTGCAAGCGGGAAGATCAGTTATTGACGTCGCAAGAGCAATGGGATGCAGCCGTCGTACTGTGTATGACTTGCGAGGTCGTCTAAAACAAACTGGCACCACTTCTGATCGCCCAAGGTCGGGTCGTCCACGTGTGACATCACGAGCAGAAGACCGTCAAATCGTCCTACGTAACCTACGTGACAGATTTCTGCCGGCTACACGAACCAGGGCTGAGATGTTTAGAGGTCGACTGTCCTCACAGACCATTCGCAATCGGTTGCGGGCTGCCAATCTCCATTCTCGACGTCCATATCGTGGGCCAATATTGACGCCGTTTCATCAACGTCAATGTCTGCTGTGGGCCCAACGTCACCTCCGATGGACCCAGAGAAACTGGAATCGAGTCGTCTTTGGCGATGAATCCAGGTTTACCCTCAGATTCCCGGACGGCAGGCATAGAGTCTGGATACGACGTCGTGAACGGTATGCCCAATGTTGTGTACAGGAAGTCGACAGATTCGGGGGCGGAAGTTTCATGGTGTGGGGTGCTTTCTGTGGGAACAACCGTTCCCGACTTCTGGTCATCCGTGGAAACCTCACAGCTGCTGCTTACCGCGACCAGGTGCTCACCCCTGAACTCGTTCCTTTCATGGCGGCTCATGGCTCAGGTCTACAGTTCCAGCATGATAATGCTCGGCCGCATGTTGACACGAAATATTTCCTTCAAAACGCTCGAATCAACGTATGGACTGGCCATCGAGGTCCCCTGGCCTTAATCCAATAGAGCACGTTTGGGATGCACTTGGGAGAAGGCTTCGTGGTCTTAGGAACAAACCTCAGAATTTGCAGGAACTTGGCGCTGCCTTGCAAGAGCAATGGCGCAGAATCCCCAACCACGTGTTCACAAGCATCAGGCAGTCGATGAGGAGACGGTATTTGGCAGTGGTGAATGCGCGGGGCGGCTACACACGATATTGAACTGAGAAATTTCGCATTTTTATTCTTGTGACTTGACATTCTGTATACCCATGTTTTGGAACGGCGGTGTAGCCTAATGGAACTGATTATGGCACTGTCAGTGTATCGAGTACATCACACAGATCTCAGCATTGAAATAATAACAATTTAACCATCTTACAATCTCTTGTTCTTTTATAGTGCCCTGAAGAAAGAATGTGAAGTTTCTTTTTTGACTCAGTATATATTCTTTCACATATATTTATCAATACAATTGAGGAGTTCTGCACTTACCGGCAGGAAAAGAACTTGCAGAGACACAAGATTGTTTCTGGTAGTTTCTGAAAAATATAGATAATGTCTGAATCAGAGTCAGGTCAGTCACGAGCTGAATTCTAGAAGGAAGCAGCCAGTTCGTGATTCAAAATCTTTCTTCATACAATTGACATGTAATCGGTAAATTGGTGGTTGCTTTATTGAGTGAGGAGCTGCTTGCAACATTTTAATGTGGGAAGGAATGTCTTAACGTCCATGATTTAGATGAAACCCATGAGCACAGATATGGTACTGATTACTTCCAAAGTCCAAGATCCGATCCGGAGCAACATACTTTTTGAAAGAATGGAACTGAGTCTGACAAGACAATCCAGTGATGGAAATCATGGAGTATCACCAGCTGGGAAACGATGTCATGCATCAACCCGAATCGTGCAAGCTTTGAAATGACCCAATACCGTTAATTGCCTCCTTTCTCGACAAGCATCTATTGCTAACGTCCTAAGGCCAAAAAGCATGATCTTAAGCCAGCAAGTGATGTTTCACTTTCACGGAGCGAGTGATATTCCCAGCCTATCAAGTCATGTGGGCGCGGAGGGGTAGAATGGAGGTTAAAGCAATTGCCTCGTCACGCCAAATATCTGGGAAAGAGTCACTCACGTATCATATCCCACCAATGGCACGGTGAAACCAGATCCATCTTCGTCCTTGATACATTGCCTGGCCTACAGTATCTATCCTCCTAAAACCTTAGCGGTCTTTACTGGTTGCAATTTCCTCTGATGGCTCACGTTTCCGCTTCCCTATTGTTGTGTGAACTCGTCCTGATTCCCTAGGAATATACACATCATAAAAGTTGCGACAAATACGTGTAGTCTCTTTAAATGATATGTCTTTGATAAACCATGCAACTATAATTTCGATGGAGATTCTCCCAATGAGACGATCCCCACCTCGAGGAAAAATCTGAACTCATTTTGATGACATAACATTTCATAGTAAGGTTGGGGAAAAGGAAAATCATATTGCTCCATGGGGACCGTGGAGACAATTCCTGAGGCTGAAACTCCACGCAAAACCACCGAGTGTAGCAAAAAATACACCTGAAAGCCAGATTTGCTCCAAAATTACAAAGTGTTATCCAAACGCTATTGTACTGGAAAAACAGCCGCCTAAAAACAATACCGGATTCTCCAAGGTCTAAAAACCGCAACCCGTGAAGATATACGGGTTAGAAATTATCCCCAGTGCCACATGCTTGTCGCTAGGAGGGCGACTAACAGGGCTCTCAGATGCGTCCAGGACCTGGTTTGACTTTGGGCTTATTACTGCCGCAAATGTATCCCAATCTTCAGGCAGTAGATCGATGTTCGCTGATGTTGATCACGTGGATACTTTGGTTCTACCTCGATACACGATTATCGCCATTTGTACCGGTCGCCATATAGCTGAAATAAATATCAATTAGTAAAGCGTTAAAACAACAACCAATCAAGAACCAAAACCCAAGTATGACACCAAAATCAGCGACCTATAAATATGAATAAATCACCCAGTTTGCTGGGCAGTTTACTTTGAAAACATATAATCTAAGCCAAAGATTGAAATTGTTGTGCGACATCCGTAACCTTTCACATATATTTATCTACACAATTGAGGAGTTCTGCACTTACTGGTGCAGGAAAGGATCTTGCAGGGACACAAGATTGTTTCTGGTAGTTTCTAAAAATATAGATAAAGTCTGAATCAGGAGTCAGGGTCAGTCGTAATACTTGAATTCTAGAAGGTGAAGCAGCCGTCTGCGATTCTCAAATCTTTCTTCATACAATCTCGATATGATCGGTAAATTGGTGGTGGCGTTAGTGGAGTGAGGAGCTGCTTGCAACATTTTAATGTGGAAGGAAGTCTTAAATAAAGTCCAGGATTTAGCATTTACTCCTTTGATGAAACCCATCAGCACAGATATGGTACTCGACAAAATCAATGGCGACAAGTAATAATGGCTTGACCTTGGATTCGATTTCTCACCAGAGATAGCCTTCACACACCGGAAGAACACACAGACTGCGGCGTAATAAATATATTTTACCCCTCCAATGTGCTTCTTGCCCTGAAGGCTTTCAAGAAAGGGTTGTTGTGAATCTTCAGCTTCTTGTGATGAGGTTGTTCTGATATGCCGCCGATTTGGCCATGAACGTGGTCTCTCGGGAACGGGAACGTTTTGGGCAGTATGACGTTGATGTCCTTCCCCATCTCACCTGATGAGAATCTGACCTTTGTATTTGTGCATGGATCGCAAGTAATACCTGTGCATACATTTAGACCAATACAATAAGATTTTATTATTTGATGATATATTAAATACAATGGATAAGTGGTTGCTAAAATATGATATTTACGTTAAAGCCGATTATGATCTTCATCAAACAAATCAGCGAGCCTCCTCAATGACAAGCATGGTTTCATATCAGTTCCAACTCCGGTTCTTCACGGGTTTTCCCAGGCCCGTTGTAGTAGGAGTAAAACATCTTGCTGGCACCAAAAATACAAATATTAATACCGTAATTTAATGTTTGCCTCGCGAAGCATCTACTTCAAGCATTTCCAACCGCAGAATCTCGGCTATCTGTGAGTTTGAGCAAGCGCAAAGGAGATTTTCTTTGCATCCGCAGAACGCCCCCCGTGTTCTGGCGAGTCCAGGTGGAGATAAGGAGGGAATGCTTTGCAGGGGTCAGCAGGACTGGACGTGGTTTTCACTTGTTTTGTAATGCTACTTCTTTAAACCTTCTCCCCGTCTGCAGGCAGAATTTCCCAAGCCAGATGTTGTAGAGGATGGATGGAGTTAAACCGAAGCAGATATAGCAGCTCTACGTGTGGGGACTAAGGTTCAAACAGATCAATGTGGATTGTTAATATTCAGCACTCTGGCGACTTAAAGCGCATGTGAAGTGAAATTCCTGTAAGATCAGGTCATATGTACATGGATCTGCTTTATGTTTCCTTTATCAGTTGAATCTAAGACCAACAATACAAGTACCCTTTGTTTCTAAAATCAAGGCTGCAGGAGCCAAGTCCTCCAGGGCGCCAAAATCTGCTGTGGCCAGATTTTCAGCGATTCGGCTACATCCAAAAATATTTGATTGGTCGAATATTCCCATTCATGTCCTTCTGCATGTAAAATACTCCATGTACAATCAATGCTTCATTTACTTCAGTTTCCAACATATGGGTAAAGCCATTAATCTACCATAAGGGGAACGAGACGTACTGAGCATTGCTATAATGCAACGCATTACGTATATAACACCAATATACAGCCTCTACCGATGGTTTTAAATTAAGAAATCCCAAATAAAGGATGAAAGGAAAGATAAACAAAGGCGTACGTATGTGTGGGTACTTTTCTACTGGCATGGAAAAGTTTCTAATTCCAGTTCTACTGATGATCATTTCTTGTTCCGGCCATTGAATGGCAGTTCCTGCTGGCGGCAGGCATCACAGGATAGTTTTACAACTTCCCCATCGCGCCTGGTAAATAACAGAAGGTTGGTTGCTGATTGTCGTGCGCGATGAAGCCAGTACCACTGATGTAAGGTAGTTGGGGAGTCGCCACTGGTCGATATGCTGCAGTGTTGTCGCCGGCGTTACGCTACCGATAGGTAGTCTTCTGATACCCAAATCTAGAGGAAGCTGTGGAGGAAAGCAGTTGGTCCTTGAAACAATCTGTAAGCACATACCCAGCGCCAATTTACCGTTTTCACAAGTAATAAAACCTTTGAAGGTCATTTTATTTTATATTATGTAACAGTGGCATTTACATTCTCTCACAAGTATAGAAAGTGCTATTATACTTTATTGATATTCAGATCATATATAATATATATACCTGTGAGAGGCCATTTTATTTTTGTTTTATATCTGGCGTATCACAGATATTATGTTGAATTTTGTAAGAAAATGGTCTTGAAAGATATCATCCCTGGACCACTCCCAAAGGAATATATATTATCCATCACGAATAGTGAAAAAATTCCAGAAGCTGAGATTTGATGTCCATTCGCGTTTGTTCGGTTTTCAGTTATGATGTTGCCCACTGTGTACTTTAAGATCCTAAGCCTCAGCCTGATTAAACCCCCAAGTACAAACGAAAGTACACAACAAGTTGAGTTGGGATCCAGTTTCCCTCAAAACGTAAATAGTTTGAAAAGTTATTTTTGTTTTGAACCACAGGCACAAACATTGTGTACATGTTGAGTGTGCACCATCCCGTGCATCCATGCTTTGTCCTGAGCAATGCTTCTGTTTATTACCTGTGCCATGTGGCATGTGGCATATCCTTTCACTGTAAAATACCTAAGCTTATGTCATGTACCCATTACGAGTGCAGTTCATTTCTCCACTGCGCGACTGTACATCAA